>NW_017670596.1:459918-488606 GCF_001879085.1 Nicotiana attenuata
GGGAGTATGTTACGTGCTGGAAGAAATCAGTAATATCTTCAAGGCAATCAAGGATAAATTGGAAGAAGGTAGTTGATTGGCCATAGTTGAATTTGGCATATTGGTGTTGGCAGTCAGTTTCTGCAGCGTGATCGAGTTATGTAAGTGATTTGTGACGGTACGTATCAGGCTTGTCAGCCGCCGCAATTGATGTTATTCAGAGGCCTTCTATTGTTATGGCCTGTTGTGTGGAAGCAGATTCCGGAAGGGACTATGGTGGCTTAAACCACTACTTGGATGGTTGCATATTCTACGATTATGAGTATTCGCCCGTGCGTTGCTATGTTTCTCCTGAAGTGAGTTAAGTGAAGAGTTCTTATATGATGAAGTGTTAAAATATTAATGTTTAAATCGTGTTCTATCGTATGTTGGCACATTGGGTGCAGTGAGCAGCACGGAAATTCGAAGTGAGGATCAAAGTTGCAGCTTGGCGCTGGTAAGGACGTCACGGGCTCGGATGAGCAGGAAAGGAGCTTCGGTGTTTAAGGTATGTTGGCATTGTCTTCAGCGTCACCTGAGATTGGTGTTTTGTACAAAGGGCTTGTATTATGGTTAATGATTCTTGATCGCTTTTCAACGTTAGTGCGGTCGGTGGGTTGGAGGTAAGACCCAGTAATTGCTATGGTAGATTGTGGGGGGGTGTCCCACAGGAAGGTTTCATAAATGTGACACATAGTCACTTGATTGATTTAAGATCTAGACCAAGAACGAGGATTTTGGTAATGACATTAATTTGAGAATGTAGGCTTGGAGGGCACCTTGTTTATCAGGTTATGGACCAGGGAGGTTGCTCCGGTTCTGACGGTTGTTGTTATGTGTTATGAGGAAGAGGGAGTTACTATGGACCTTTGAAAGGTAATTGGCCAAGTGGGTGCAATCAGAAATAGGCTTGAGATCAATGAATCGATTTATATATGTGAACAGGGCTTTATATCAGGCCAGTTGTGTTTGTTTCAGCGAGCGTTCCCTGTGGAGGAACAGTCGGGGTGTTATTTTGTCATCAGCCATTCCAGGCAATGATGTATTGCGCCGTATGAGTTATGAGACGGCTCGGTAAATTCTTATGTGTTAAGGTTCCGCGTGGCGATGATGTTATGCGAGCAAGACGGCTCTTGAGATTTAGATCTTGTATCGCACCTCAGTTGTGCTTGAGTGTTGTAGCCTATAGCGCTATGTGTTTTTCTCGGGGATTGTATTATGCACTTAGCGTGCTTAGGATTGAAATTCGATATTTTATTGTAATGAGCAGATTTAGCTCGAAGTGCAATCTCCTTATGTGAGATCTATGTGTGGATCGGGTGGCACGCCGCCATGGGTATGTTATTTGGATCGGGTTGCGCGCCGCAACAGTATGATGTCGAGTCTAGTTTTCTATATGCTATTTTTGTGTGTTTCGCTTCCTATTTTCTAAGGAAAGTCTGTAGTAGTGCGGGAGTTAGGTTCCTCCCAGAGTTCGTTTTCCTTTGCATTGCATTCGAATTGGTGGCCTATTGGCATGTTGTGGCGTCATATGAGACTTGTGATCGCATTCGGGGTGGCTTATTGCCTGAGCAGTTCGTACTGGGTAGGATGAGATTGTGGGATTAGGATCAGTGCAATCTGATTAAAGTATATTATGGAGCGAAGATCGTTATTTGGTTCAGAATGTGGTAATGTTTCTTGTCAGAAGTATAGACTCGATGATTGGTTGACTCGGCAGTTGGTTATGAATTTTGGCATCTCATCCGTCGTGGCGGTATTCTAATAGTTAGAGTAAGACCTATGTAGGTCATGAGGTGCAATGGGAGCATCGGATTCGTGGAATTTCGATTGATTCAAACAGAAATGTTATTGCGGTCCTATGAGTAAAGTGATGCAAAGTGTGAATTCAGCGGAGTTATGCAGTCATGTTTGAGTACAGCGTATAGTGATTGATACGGTGATCGTATGTTGGAGACAGGCCTGGCATAGAATTCTGGATGTTGGAATTGGGCTCTAAGGCTCATTTGCTTGAATAAAAGGGAGTACCTTCAAAACTTATCGAGCTAATATGCTCAACTGAGTTGTGGTAGCACGGGAAGGTGCATGAGGTGCTAAACAGTGATTTCAGACTACTCCAGTGCAGTTCTCAGCACGTTCGAGGACGAACGTATGTTTAAGTGGGGGAGAATGTAACGACCCGACCGATCGTTTTGAGCCCTAGCGCGTCGTTCAGCAGTCTGAGGCCATGAGCAGCTTCATTTCAGGTATTGTGACTTGTTAGCATGGTCGGAATCTAAATTCAGGAAGATCGGGGTTAAATTTAAATGAAAATTCTCATTTGAGAAGCTTAAAGTTGAAAGATTGAACTAGGATTGGAATTTTGAGTAAACGACCTCGGAATCAGGATCTGAAGGTTCCAGCAGGTTCGTATGATGATATCGGACTTGGGCGTATGCCCAGTTCGGGTTTTGGATAACCCGGGAGTATTTTGGCGCCTATTGTGGAAGTTAGCATTTTAGAAGAAATTTCATAAGTTTAGCTTGAAGAGCATTTCGGTGTTATCGATGTCCGTTTCGGATTCCGAGACTGTGAATAGCTCCGTATGGTGATTCTGGATTTGGGGACGCGATCGGAAGTGAATTCGGAGGTCCGTAGGTCATTTTGGAGCCATTTGGCTAAAGATAGAAATTTGAAGGTTTTTGAGAAGTTTGACCTGAGGTTGACTTTTTGGTATCGGGGTCGGAATCCAATTCCGGAAGTTGGAGTAGGTCCGTAATGTCGAATATGACTTGTGTGCAAAATTTGAGGTTAATCGGACATGATTTGATAGGTTTAAACATCGGAAGTAGAAGTTGAAAAGTTCAAAGTTCATAAAGCTTGAATTGGAGTGTAATTCATGATTTTAGCGTTGTTTGATACGACTTGAAGCCTCGAGCAAGTCCGTAATGTGTTTTGAGATTGGTTGGCAGGTTTGGTTGAGGTCCCGGGGGCCTCGGGTGGTTAACGGATCGAAATTTGAATTTGGAAGAAAGCTAAAGGCATCTGGTTGCTGGTATTTTCGCTTCTGCGGTTGGTTGACCGCAGAAGCGGCACCGCAGAAGCAAACGGGGAGCCGCAAATGCGGTTTTTGGTCCAAAGCTTGAGGACCGCAGATGCGGTCTAAATTCCGCAGAAGCGGAACCGCATCTGCGGAAGGGGCATCGCAGAAGCGGAAGAGAGGGCCTTAGGGAAGGACCGCATATGCGGTCAAGGCTCCGCAAAAACGGAACCGCATCTACAGTGGTATGGTCGCAGAAGCGAAAAGGGAGCTAAGCCAGGGAAGCCGCAGAAGCGGCCTACTGTCCGCAAAAGCGGAGCCGCATAAGCGGCTATAATTTCGCAAAAGCGAAAATGTCTGGAGGCAGAAGCTTGTTTTAAATCGCGATTGGGAGTTCATTTCTCTCATTTTTCATGGCTTGGGGCGATTGTTGGGGAGCTTCAAAGAGGGATTTTCGTCAACAATGTTAAGGTAAGTTATTTCTACCTATTATGAGTTAAATACGTTAATTATGTATGGATTTTAGTATGAAAATGGGTAGAAAATTGAGGGTTAGAGGAAGACCTAGAAATATTGTGTTCTTGGAATTTAGCCACGATTTTTGTGTATGGAATTAAGAGAAAATTATATAATTGAGTTCCTAAGGTCATGGGTAAACCTTATCTTCGAAAAATTTTGGATTCCGGGCACGTGGGCCCGAGGGCGTTTTGGTCAACTTTTTGATCGGGGTTAGGAATTGTTATAAATTGGATTGTAATGAGTACCTTAGCATATATTAATGGATTTGTATCGCCATTGGCTAGTTTTGGAGCTTTGGGCGTCGGTTCGAGCCTTCGGAAGAATGTAGAATGCCGGTTTTGAGTCTTCGGAGCGAGGTGAGTCTCCTTTCTAATCTTGTGAGGGGGAATTTACCCCATAGGTGAAGTAATTGATTATGTGCTCCTATTTGTGGGGGCTACGTACGCACGAGGTGACGAGAGTCCGTGCGTAGCTACTATTATACTATTGTCCGGGTAGTTAGGACCCAAAAGCATGTTGTACGTGGATTAATTGTGAATCCCATGGATAGCCTGAATTGTTTAAAAATCACATTGAATTAGTAAGTAGATTTCTAAAAGGATTAAACTTCATTTCTTAAATTGTTAAAGGGGAATTGGTTTTATTTGAATAAATATTCCCCGATAAGTTCTTATTTGACTGATCGAGCATGTATTTTATGTGTGCCTGCGTCGCATGGATGATTCGCGAGCAGGATATGTGTTTATTTATGGAACGGGCCGAACGCCTCGGTGAGAATAGATGCATCTATGGTTCGTGCCGCTCGACCCTCGGCAGTGCACAAATTTATATTCCTGTTGGAGCGGGCCGTCGACCTCGGCATGATTTGCGCATGTCTATCTGTTACTTGAAAAATTGTAAATGTGGAATTGGCCCTACGTGGCTTGATATAAACTGATAAGATAATAAAGAACAGACTTTAGAAGCCCTTGATTTATTGTTGAAGGTGTTTACCTGTTTTTCTGGCTTCACAATCAGAACTTTTATATAAATCCATGATTATTCTCGCACTTATAGAATATTGCTAATTGACCTCTAGTGAGTGTCGCAGTTGGCCATCTCGTCTCTACCCCTTCGGGATTAGGCGGGATACTCACTGAGCACACGTTGATTACGTACTCATACTACACTTCTGTGCATTTTTGTTGCACGGGTATACACGCCTCTAGCAGCCTGTTGAGCGTAGCAGCATGGATAACTCTGGGACTAGGTGAGCTGCATTGTTCGAGATGACCCGCAGCCAGTGTAGTTCCTTTCAGCATTTTATTATTTATTCCCTGTCTATTGTATTTCGGACAGATGCTGTATTTTACTTTCCTTATCGGTAGTTGCTCATGTTCTTGTGACACCGGGTTTCTGGGATGGGTTTCAACGGATTTGTACTAATTGTTATTATTTAAATTTGAATTCAAGTAGTGAACTTTTATTTATGAAAATGGAAGGAAAAACCTTAGATTTTCAAAGGTATTAAAAGAGGAATTAATTGATAATCTAGTTGGTTGGCCTGACAGAGGTGTCCGGCGCCACCACGACCCTTAGTGGATTTGGGGTCGTGACAACATAAGCGATTATTCCGCAGTGTTGTTGTTAGTAGGGTGAGTGCAGTGGGATTGTAGCTCGCAGGAATCCCACATCGGAAATGAGAGGGGGAGTCCTGGGATATTTCAGTAAGACTTGGGCTTACATGTGCATAGGCCTTTTCCCCAGTGGGACTGGGGGAGAACAAAACCGTGAGGGTGGGACCCAAAGCAGACAATATATGCATAGTGTGGGCCCGGGTCGTTATAGACGATTCCAACAAAATCATATAAAGACAATCCATCTCTATCAAGAATGATGATTTCAAGGTGCAATATATTCATTCAAGTTAATATGGCTGATTTGTTTATCAAATCTCTACCAAAGATCTTTTGAAGATGGTGCACAAGATTGGAATGCAAATGCTTAAGGATGTGAATTGATGCTCTCATCAGGGGGAGTAAATGTGCGTTGTACTCTTTTTCCCTTACAAGGTTTTGTCCCATTGAGTTTTCCTTGCAAGGTTTTTAACGAGGCAACCAAAAGGCGTATTATTAGATATGTGTACTCTTTTTCCTTCTCTAGAATTTTTTCCCACTGGGTTTTATTTTAGTTAAGGTTTTAACGAGGCACATTATCTGTTGAATAGACATTCAAGGGGGAGTGTTATAAATAGAATTTTATTTATGGTGAATGTCTATATTTAGAGAGATTCTAGGGTTTATTACTTGGTGGCTAAGTCACCATCTCCCTATAAATAGAGGGTTCTATTCCATTGTAATTCATCCCAAATTCAATAAGAATTCTCTCTCTCTACTTTTCTTTGCAAAACTATTCTTCTTCTTTTATTGTTTCATAACAGAATGAAAATTGTATTTCAGTTGTATTCTATTTATAGTTGTATTATTTTTGTACAAATATTATATGAAAGTTGTATTAAACTTGTGATACAGGTTGTACCCTTGTCACGACCCATTTTCCATAATAGGTCATGATGGCGCCCGACACCACTGTCAGGCCAGCCGACGCGGAAATGTGATTAAATTCTCATTTTACTTTAACCCAAGACAATTATAATCGATTTTTCGAATTAAAGGTAAGACCAGTAAAGATCATAATGTATCAAAATAACAATACAACACAAAAATAAATGTCTACTACTGTGTGCCAGAACCTGGTGTCACAAGCTACGGGCGACTAGTAGAATATACACAAAAGAATAATATACTATCCTACTGTCTGAATCAGGATAGACAGAAACAAAAGTACAAGGAAGGACTTCTTCGGCTGCGGATCGGCATGAAAGGGAAGCAGCTCACCGTAGAAGTCCCAAGCGTACTCATTGATGCGCACCAGAATGATGTCCAGATCCACCTGCCTCAAATCCTGTACATTTAAGTACAGAAGCGTAGCATGAGTACATAAACAACATGTACCCAGTAAGTATCCCGTCTAATCTCGAAGAAGTAGAGACGAGAGGTCGACTTGATACTTACTAAGGTCAGGATAATAATAATAATAATGTGGGATATACAGCATGAAGGATCTCCAATGACACAAGTTTAAAAGAAAAGTCATATTCATGTTCTTGACCATAATTCAATTACCATTTTTCCTTTTTTTTCATACTTAACAAGTAATCATGTCATGTCTAAACTTAAGCATAAATATCATGCACAATCATGCTGAGGTCGACGGCCCGCTCCAACAGAAAATAAATTGTGCACTGCCGAGGGTCGAATGGCCCGAACCATAGATGCATCTATTCTCACCGAGGCGATCGGCCCGATCCATAATTATCAAGAATGCACACAAGGCTCATTTATATACAAGGAAACTCCTGCCAAGGCTCAACAAGCTCATATGTTCACTTTTCATTCCCTCAAGTCTCTAGCAAATCATAAATGATCATATTGGCAATAAAAATAATAGATGTTGCCCAATTAGGCATGATGTGGGTCCTAAACTACCCAAACAATTAACATTATAGTAGCTACGCACGGACTCTCGTCACCTAGTACGTACGTAGCCCCCGCATTTAGCAACAATTACTCATTTATAATCCTATGGGGACAATTCCCTCTTACAAGGTTAGAAAGGAGACTCACCTCGCTCCGAAGCGCACTTCCAATCTCAAGAACAAGCCCAAACCCTCAATTCGTAGCCGAACGAGCACAAACTAATTAAAATAAAGTAAGAACTAGTCAATAAATGCTTACAAGGTTGAATTCTAACTATTTAAGTGATTTCCCAACCTTTCCCACAAGTTTTTTAAATTCCGACCTGGGGCCCACGTGCCCGGATTCCGAGATTTTTCGAAGGAAGTTGCTCTCTATCACCTAAGGATAACAAATATATGATTTCTATCTCATTACATGGCAAATTACATGCTTAAATCTTAGTTTTATTAAAACCCTAGGTCTAGCTCTAACCCTTGATTTTTAGTTAGTTTTTAGTGTTTAATTTACCTGATGTTCATGTATTTAAACTAAGGGGGAGTGGAAATTACTTACCTTGTGATGATATGTTGAAACCCTCTCTTTGGAAGCCCCAAAATCGCCTAAGTGTGGAGTGAAAAATGAGAGAAATGGGTTTGAGTTCGTATTAAATGAACTCTTCTGCCCCCAGCTAATTTCGCTTCTGCGGAGGTATTTCCGCTTCTGCGGACTTTGGGCGCTTCTGCGGCTTTCGGCAATAGGGAGCTGGACCGCTTCTGCGGTCTGGGGGCCGCATAGGCGGAACCGCTTCTGCGGTCCCTGGGCCGCTTCTGCGGTTTCCCATGGCCTGCCCCTTTCCGCTTCCGCGATCAAATGACCGCATCTGCGGTCCCGCTTCTGCGGTCCAAGAACCGCAGATGCGGTTATGACAGAAGCAGCAAACTTCAGTCCTTTTCCAAGTTTTAACTTCACTCGAGCCTCGCTCGTTGACGCTCGGGGCTCCCGTGCCCCGCCCCTCGAATCACTCAAAACAACGTTAAATCTAGGAATCACGTCCTAAAACCAAATGAATCAATCTATTGAACTCCAAGTTCTTAATTTCCTTCTAACGGGTCAAAACGCCCTTAAACTACTCGGATTGACACCAAATTTTACGGGTAGGTCTTAAATGATATTTCAGACCTGTACCAAGCTTCGGAACGAAAATCTGAGCCCGATACCTAGGAAATCAATGATTACTTAGTTTATTTAATTCTTTAAAACTTCGAGTTAACAATTTCACAGAAAAATTCATTACTCGGGCTAGGGACCTCGGAATTCGATTCCGAGCATACGCCCAGGTCCCATATTTTTCCACAGACCCTCCGGGATCATCAAATCACGAATCCGGGTTCGTTTCCTAAGAAAGTTGACCGAAGTCAAACTTGGCCTTTTTAGAAAAACTTAAAGAAGCAAATGGACATATTCTTGATCAAAACTCTTCTAACTTCCGAACCACCCGTCCCCGCAAGTCATAAATTAGTTAAAGCAAGTGCGGGAAGTTTTATTTAAGGGAACGGGGGTTCTAAAACGCAAAATGACCAGTCGGGTCGTTACAACCCTTGTCTTGATTATTCCCCAATTTTACCTTAAATATTCAGAAATAAAAGCTTCTCTTTTTTGGTGAAGTTTTCAGCGACTTAAGTATATACTCAAGCCTCAAGGAGTGTATTTTACATGCATATATGTACTCGAGACGAGGTATTTTTTTTTGCCAGAATGAGATCAAAGTGCATCAATGTCCATTTGAAAAAGAGCTTATGAAGAAACCTTAATCTAGAGTCAATCCTTTTTTAATGTTCCTACGTGTTAAATCAAATTCCAAAATTTAATCTCAATATCAGTGGTGAAGAATAGGAAGGGATGCTGTAGTATAAGGAGAGAGGACAAGAGAGAGAAAAAGAAAAAGGGTGTAACTGAATCCCTTAATTGAAGGCATCAACTATAGTTTGGGAGCTTTTTCAAGGGGATGTATACTATTTGTAAAAAAGACCACTTAGCTTTAGTAAATAGAAAATCTTAAACACTTCGGGTAAATAAGTTTGAAATATAATATAGGAACGAAAAAATCCCTAACAGTTACGCTGGATGGATTTTTTGAAACCATTTTTCCCGTAAGAAAAGTTTTGGAAAATGGCCTCCCATTAGAATTTAAATAACCTTCCAAATTTTGAAGTAACTCAACCCCCCCCCCCCCCCCCCCCACAGAATTTTAAAAATATTAAAAATTCTGACGACCACTATAATTTTTAGCGTCAGCATTTTGAAGCGCTACAAATTATGATGATCACCAAAAGGTTTCAGCCACAATGCTGAAAGATTTTCACTGATTCATTAGGATTTGTGAAAAAATGCTAACGATCACATAACTGTTATGTGTTTTAAAATTCTGGCGATTGACAAAAATCTTACCGAGCGAACTTTAAAATTCTAGAATGGGGTTTTGTTTTTTCAAACTTATGTTACCTGGAGAAAAAAAAATTAATTATGGCCCGAAGTGTCCTATCTTTGTCATTCTCCCTTGGCAAAATCCATAACCACAACTAAATTAAGGGTTAAGTTTACAAATGACCTTAAAGGTGGTTGGTTTTGAACTTTTGACATTTTGGACATGTCAATAGGCAAAACTTCAAATTTAACAAAAAAAAGATTGAACTTAAAAGTTTCCCCATTGGTCAATGACTTGCTCCAACGGCCAAATGTTAAATACCACCCCTTATCGGTGTCCTATTTCTATCATTTTCTGCTAAAACTTAAATTAGTGGGCTTGTATAAAAGGAAGTTAAATAAAGGTCTAGCCAGATAGATTTACTGGTTATTTTTTTAACCAGTATATATATAAATTATACATTAATTACACATGATTATATCTATGTTATTCAAATATATTATACTTCCTGCTATTTTTAGTTTAAGAGATTGAATGAACCGCTATTTAGGTTAATTCTTCGAAAGAATGCAGTAGAAGAAAATTAGGGTTAGTCAGCTCCATTGTCTTATTTTATACTTATCTTGACTTTATGACCTATGCATATTTTTTGTATCATTTTAGTCCTCAAACTTTATAGTAAAAAGCAATTGAAAAAAGAAAATTTGAAATCAAAGATTCCAACTATAAATTATGAGCTTGTTGAGTTTAATAATATAGGTCCGTATGTGCTTGTATCAATTCTTGATTGCTTATAGTCCATTTGGCCAAACTGCAAAAATCAGCTTATTTTGAGAAGTACTTTTTCGCAAAATTGTTTTTCTCAAAAGTGCTTTTAATGAGAAGCAGTTTATGTTTGGCTAATTAATTTGAAAAACAATTATGAGTAGGGGAGTACATGAGGCGGTTTGGTTTGGTTTTTTATTAAACCAAAATCAAACCAACTATGTCGGTTTACTAAATTCATAATCAAATCAACCCAACACAAACTCGGTTTTTTCGGTTTCGATTTTAGTCGATTTCCTCTGTTTTTCGGTTTATTTTCGATTTTTCTTTTAAGTTATATATTATGCTTGTAAAAGAGATCAAATGGTCACCATTATCTGCATCATTACTATTTTTCTAAACAATCTATGAGTAATACCAATTGTTCCTATGAATCATAATTGTAAGACCTTTCGTAATAGAAAATGACAACAAATATGTGATAAAGCAAAGCACTATAAAGTGTAAACTTGATAAACCTCAACACTAAAATAATCACCAATTATGTGAGCAAGATGACAACCAACTGCACCAAATATGTATTGAAAGGAGAAAATCCAATGCTGCCATCCGTAATGATCCGAGGATTAACTGAATATGCAATCTAGTGCATAAGCACAGAGAACTTGGGTTTTGTTGTCTTTTGTCTTGTTGGGTTTAATTTGGGCTTCATATTTGGATTACGTAGATAGAATCTACTTAGTGGATAGTGAATTTACAAGTCCACAAATAAATAATATCTCAAGATATTGAAAATTATAAAATAATTTAGAAAATACTTACAAATTAGATTTTAATGATTATTTTTTATGTATAAAATTTTAATAATATATTTATATATAATATCGGTTTGGTTTAGATTCGGTTTGACTTATTTTTTGTTAATACCAAACCAAACTAAGAGTTATCGGTTTTTTATTTTCCAACATCAAACCAACCAAATCAAACCATGAGTCGGGTTTTTTCTTCGGTTTGACTTGGTTCGTCGGTTCGGTTTGACTTGATGGTTTGGCTTGTACACCCCTAATTATGAGCAGTAATTAGTGTTTGATCAAGCTTTAAAAAACTGCTTCTACGTGTATTTTTCTCAATAGTGTTTTTCAATAAAGTGTTTTTGGAGAGAAACTACTTTTTTCTGCTTCTCCAAGATTGCTTCTACTTCTCTTTAAAGCACTTTTTTTCCTTTCAAAGGCTTGGTCAAACACCTTAATTTTAGAAGAAAAAAATACTTTTGCCTCAAGAGGAGCTTGGCTAAACAGGCTATAAGTTGCCAAATAGTAATCAATCTAAATACTTAAATTTCGATTGATATTAGTTTTTTATTATTCATAGTTGTTTAAGTGAATGCACAAACCTTTCTAATTCTGTTTGACAAGTTTTATTTGTCGTATTATAGTGTACTTTTTTTGTTTTACAAAACAAAATTAAACTGAAAATATTAAAAAGATTAGTAATCAAAGTCCAAACAATATTATTATTTTCATTATATGAAACACACACGTATAGTTAACATGAAAATACTTAGAAGTGTAAGGGGCTCTAGTGCTTGAGTGAGGATGGAGTTAATCGACTTAAGAAGTAATCAAGGATACAAATTTCTAAATCTTTAGAAGTTTAAGGGGCTCTAGTGCAATATTGATAAAAGCTCTCTCTATTTATCCCTTGCCTTTAGTCCGCAATCTTGCATCTTCTAAAGCTAGGGTTCTTTTCCTCAGCCGCCACCACTTACTAAAGCTATGTTTATCTATTAAGCAATTTTTTCTGGAACATACTTTCTTTATTTTTTTTCATAATTTAGTATGGTTGTGGGTCGACGAGGGATTAACATAAAAACAAAGAGGTGAAACGCAATGAATCTATAGAAGTCTTTGAGGAGAAAAGAATGCCAAAACATTAATTTGATGTCAGCTAAATTGCAGAAGAAACCACTTCATCTTTTTTTTTGATGAATCCCTCGGCATTCACATAACCATGCTAAATTTGAGACTAGGCTTTTCTGATCCTCATAAAAATAAAGGAAACACGGTTTCAGGTATTTGTTTAATTATCTTTTGTACGGTGCTAGGTTTTTCTTCTTTCCATTTTCAATGTTTGGGTACTTTGCTACGTTTATTTTTATGTTAGCAGATTATCTAGAACATGCTTGCTTTATTTTCTTGTCATTTTACATGGTTGTGGGTAGTTAAAGGATTCATGTGAAACAAAGAGTTGACATATGAAGAATGTTTAGTATCACTGTGGAGAAAAGAAGATCCAATTGCCTTTTTGGATTATGTTGTGTTTGTGACAACTTATGAATTTATGGATGAAAAATACTTAATTGTCTCACACGAGTCCTTCTGCTATCCATAACCGTGTTAATGTTGGGACTTGAATTCTCTTGTTCTCAAGTTGAGCAAAATAAATCAAGCATGGCTTTAGGTAATTGCCAAAGTTTTGTGTATGTCCATATTTATTTGCATTATCTTGCTAAGTCCAACCATGTATGGCATCCAATTGGTTCGACCTCTAGTGATTTGCTTCATTATCTGTTTTTGTTTTCTGTTTGATCTCTGGAACAGCCATTATATTATTATAATGTTTGTTTTCAGCATCAGAAAGGTGAGTCTAGTATAATATGCAGTAACCTATTCTTTTTATCAGCTTGTACTTTTTTGGACTCTGGCTTCTACTTTTATGGTAAAAGGTGAATTATTGTGTATAGCTGTGTTCAATAGAAAACATAGTTGACTCCACATTACCATTTCTATATGATTCTGCTTAGGAACCTCTGTACAATGTTTGCTCCTTCGCCTCAACGGCAGAGCTAGGATTTTGAGTTTAAGGGTTCAAAATTCTTAGTCCTTTTAAGTTATTTTGTTCTAAATTAATAATTTGTATACTTTCAAAAAAAAATTAAAGACAAATACTATATAATTTGAACTAAAGCTACTAGGTTTGTCCGAACCAGCTGCTAGCACTCCAGCTCCGCTGCTGGCTATGTATCTTCTTAGATAAAAGGAGATGAAAATATTGTAGTAAAAATGCAAATGATGTTATATTGCATTGCACATTTGTATTTGTTTGGGGTGCGACGGGAGCTGCAGTTATCTTTGCAGGTTTTGCTGTTACAACTGGAAAGGGAAGAGAGCAAAGAAACACCTCAGACATATGGAACACACTGCACTTCATATAGAGTTTTGCAATTGATGTACTTTAGGTGTAACTTGAATTATGAACAAGATGTAAACATTTGGGAACTTTTTTGGATTCCCTAGATTAGGGAAACGTAGGTCCAGAATTTTGCTATATGTAACACTTATTTTATGCGATTGATGAATGATTTCTAACATGAGAAAATAGGGACTAGTGGAACATAAAGAATTGCACTTCCTCTCCCTTCAGTTCAAAGATTTTGGACTGGAAACTTTGCATCCTCAGATACTCCTTTTAGCAAATGATACTTCCCTTGGTAATTGAAAGCCATAGTCAGCTCAGAATAATCCATGGTAATAGGTCCTAGTATTTTCATCCACAAAGCCCCTAAGACCAAGTCATATTTACTCACTGGAAATACAATTAAGCCGGAGGAAATTGTAGTTCCGTGCAGATTTGATACAAAGGCTCACATAGCTTACCCTGGTAGGGCAGATTTGATACAAAGGCTCACATAGCTTACCCTTTGTCCAATGTATTGTTACAAAGGCTCACATAGCTTACCCTGGTAGGGCAGATTTGATAGCCCAACCTCTTAGCAACATTTTCATCAATGAAGTTGTGAGTTCTACCTCCATAAAGGAAGATTTGTATTGGTCTCTTTTCACTATATCCAGTGACATGTATTGTTTGAGCCCCTTGCAATCCACTTAAGGCACATAGGGAGATCATAGGAGTATCCCCTTCCACAGTTGACCACTCTTCACTAGAAGGACTTCCTTCAGATTCTGGCCTAGCAACCTCTACACCTTCACCTTCTGAGACATCTAGATCCATCACAAATAGGTGTTTAGGTAGGTTACATTTGTGTCCGACAGTACACTTGTCATCACAAAAATAGCATAGACCTTGGGCTTTTCTAGCCTGCATTTCTGCAGGAGAAATAGTTCTCATATTCCTAGGGACAATGGCATTGGTCGAAGGAGGTGTGGCTAGTCTAGGAGCCGAGGTAGTAGTAATACGAGTAGCTTTGGTGGGATGTGGTTCATAGGATGGCTTTTTAAGGTGTGTGGATGACATATATGCAGGACTATACCTTAGTGCTCTAGCATTAGCAGCTAAGGTAGCTTCGGCTAATCGATATGTTTTGGACAAGTTTTGAGGCTCATGCATTTTAATAGGGTTCACTAACCCATCCTTCAGTCCTCCTAAAAAACAGGAAATAGCCTGGCTAACAGTTAAGTCACATTGAGCTAGCAGTCTGGCAAGGGCAAATTGAAACTCCTTCACTGAACTAGTTCATTTCAGTTGCTTCAACTCTAGCATAGGATCTGTATATTCTTGCCTAAATGTTTCAACCAAAGCTTCAATATACTCATCCCATGGTGGAAGGATGCATGAATCTCTGCACTTCATGTATGACTGATGCCAAGCTAGGGCATCATCATCCAAATTCATAGATACTATGTTTACTTTCTGATTTCCAGCAGTATTATCAACAGAAAAATAATGATCGATCTTATACAGCCAGCTTTTCAAATTTTTCCCATTAAATCTAGAAAATATCAGATTATGACCTCGATTGTTATGAGCATAGTAAGGATTAGGGCCTAAATTCCCTGATCTGATTGCAGCACATTATCTCGAAAATTGGAAGTAGAATTGCTGTCCCGTGACTGTTGATGAAGCTGCATTCCGTCGATCAAGTTTTTGAGGGCTCCCAACATCTGTATCATTTCAGCATGTTTGTGATCCATATCAGCTCGCAATTCCTGCATTTTTTGATCGAGAATTGAACTCAGGTTTTGTTACTGAGTAGCTAAATCCTCATATTGATCCTACCAATCTAGAGTTGGATTCCCCGATGTGAGATTAATAGCTTTGCGTGGTCCCATGGTGTGGCTCTGATACCAATTGATACCAAAATTGGTATCGATTCAGCAATGAAGTGGTAGATAAGCAGAAAAATGAGAAGGAGTAGGAAGAAGAGAGACTAGAAGGAGTTAGAGAGAAGACTAGAAACTCTATAACATGTCAAAAGTGTGTAATAAGAGTTTTCAACTTGCTACTTATGCTCCTAAACAATCTACTGAAATGCAAAATATGCTAAAATTATATTCTAACTGAAATTCCCGCCAAAGCAGTAAAATTCGAAAAGTAACAGCTATTCAAATTATCCTACTCAGCAGCTGAAGTGGCCTCCACGTCTGACATCTTTGAATTATGTGTATCATAGTATAGGTCCTGATGTGCTTGTATCAAATCTTGATTGCTTAAGTTGCCAAATAGTAATCAATATAAATACGTAAAATTCGATTGATATTAGTTTTTCCTTATTGATAGTTGTTTGAATATTTTGCTAGTGAATACGCAGATTATTTTATTTTGTTTACGAGTTTTATTTGTCGTAGTATAGTGTGCTCTTATTTCTTTTCTTTTTCTTACAAAACAAAATTAAACTAAAAATGTGAAAAAAATTAGTGATCGAAGTCCAAACAACTATTTTTTTATTATATGAAACATGCAAAGTTAACATGAAAATTCTTACTCGTGTCCAATTTATGCATCTAATTAAGAAGAGCGTGACATTTTTTCATCATTTCTGTGTAAAGCTAAGTTTATTTAGTAAGCAATTTTTTCTGGAACATGCTTTCTTTATTTTTTTTTCATAATTTTGCATGGTTGTGGGTCGCCGAGGGATTAACATAAAAACAAAGAGGTGAAATGCAATGATGTCACGCCCCAACCTCAGGAGGCTCGACCGGCGCTCAATCGAGTGAACCCAACTGAGCAAGCCTTATCAAACACTTTCTACCCAATTCAATGTGATTAAGGAATCCGGTTTCCGTTTAATTAGACAATAAGAGGGGTTGTACATTCAACATTGATAGTTCATTTTATAACACAACCTTAAACTGCAGTTAGGTTTTCAAGATTTCATACAGTTATAGTTTAGAAGAAAGCAAGAGTTTATAATTACAACATAGTTCACGGACCCATCCAACGCCCGTACATAACCCACACAAACGTCTACGGAGCCTCTAAGGATACAAAAGACAATGATAACAACGCCGGCAACAAGCCCCCGGCTATACCTCAAAAGTGGATATCTATAACAAAAGCTGTACAACATAACCCCTTGAAGGAGAAAGGGGCTCACCAAGACTTTGAGAGGAGGATGCTCCGCTACGCGCGATCGGCACTATTCGCTATGGAGCCACCCACATTCATTTAAAAATGTAGCGCCCCCGGCAAAAGGGGCGTTAGTACCATGGAATAGTACTAGTATGTATAACTAAACACCATCCCGTTAGAAAGAACAACCATACAAGAGCAAAAAGAAATCATAAGAACAACAAAGCTTCAAATAAGCGCCACGTCAACAATATAAGAGGTTCACATAGTTTTCACATAGTTTTTGAAATTTTAGATTGGAGCATTCCATACTGTTGCATGATTATCCACATTACCACCGCTTCCTAGAGCGGAGTCCGATCACGGCCCGATCGGCTAAGCCGTCTCCCCGAGACGTTACCATTATTTCATTCTCACTTTCCAGTATCAATTATCAATACATTACCACCATGTGTGTATAACATGGCGTCCGATCACGGTCCGATCGGCTAAGCCGTCTCCCCGAGACGTTACCATTTCTCCGTTGATCATCTCACTTCAATCTTTGGTTTCACATGTATTAGTTCATCGGCGCTTGGGGCCACAATTACCACATTCCCTAACTCACATTTTACATTGTTCCCGTTTTCAACATTTACCTTTCCATTTAAGATCATAGGCACATACAAAAGCAATTTAAGTTATAAGCATAGAGAGGAACTCATCTAGTTCGGCATATTAGTCCCAATATAACCTTGACTTGACATTTAAGCATTTAGCACATAGATCATGTTCTCCACACATCCTCAATTTTCAAAGAATAACACATTAAGCACATGAAGAAGCACCTTCTACATACATCTTCACAACATCAATTCATTTAACATAATAAGTACTACATCAATCAAATTTCGAACTTACAACATTTGCAAGGGCACCATGGAAGCTCAATTTCTAAGAGGATGGGGTTTTAGCCATACATACCTCAATGGAGCTTTCCTTAAATCCTTATAATAAATTCAGGAATTTCCTAGCAACTTCGATCTATTTTATGAAAATTACGAGTTGAACCAAGAATTAGAGGCATGAATAAGATTCTAGCTCATTTAAGTAAATTATCAAGTACTAAGTGTGCACAGTGATTTTAGGACCCTTTTGTGAGAGATTTTTCATTATCCTAAACCACAATTGCTATCTTTTTGGTTCACAACCTCCCCATACCCCATTATCTTTTATGCATGGAAGATTATCAGCCCTTATACCCATGAACCCACTTGCTATCACTTATTTTAATAGAAATTTCGAAATTATAGATGAGGGTACAAGTTCTTACCTCTTAGGGTGAAGACCTAGTAATTTCACTTGACAATCTTCAAGGATTTGGGGCAAGGATTGAGTGGGGACTTGATGAAGGTCACTCCCTCTCTCTCTAGAACTTCATCTCTCACTCTATATTGCAGTGAAATATCAGAAAAATGGTCTAATGGGGTGTTTTTAATGGGATGGGGTCGGGTTTTAAAAGTTAGAAAATAGGAGCCCCGACACGATCTGCGATCGCATAATGGACATGCGGCCCGCAGAATGGACCGCAAAAATGGCCCCAAAACCTGAACACACTGTCTGAGTATGCGACAGAAATGCGGTCCGCATACATGTTCTGCAGTCGCATAATGTACCGCAGAACTGCCCCTTACAAAAATTTCAAGGGGATTATGCGATGACTATGCGGCCCGCATAGTGATTATGCGATCGCATAATTGACCGCATAGTTTACCTCAAATTTACTATCACACTGCCTGACTCTGCAGCGACTATGCGGTCCGCATAGCTATTCTGCGATCGCATAATGGACCGCAGAAACGCACTTTTCTGGAAAACATTATTCCTTAACTTTTTAATGCATAGATCAGTCTAAAGGGTCCGAATCGCGGCTCGCCTCTAACACTTATACCTAACTTGGAACTATGAGCTCTCGGGTTTTGAGTAGAAATTTTCACGGGGCCTTACATCCCCCCCCCCCCCACTTAAGTTCATTCGTCCTCGAATAAGGATCAAGATTCACTCATGAGCAATCTTTATGCAACCTCAGCCTTTCTCAACAGGAAACATATTAATAGCCCCAAATTTGGCTAACTCCCTAAATTTCCAAAAATTTCGCTAGAGTTTCCTTTGTATCTAGGCCTATCCACCTGTCAGAAAGCCCCAGAAACATATCCTAACAGCATATACACATCTCATAGACATAACATAACTCGTATATACTAACCATAGCCGCATAGGCGATCATATATCCAAAACGAAACAGAACAGTTTTACATAGATCAAATCAATGGTACAAAGTTCTTAGGAACCAAATGCATAAAAGCTATTACATGGCTATACAAACAAATGTGGGTACTTCCTTCTCATTTCTTCCTCGTCTTCCCAAGTGGCTTCCTCAACCTGTTGGTTCTGCCATAACACTTTTACGGACGCAATTTCCTTATTTCTCAATTTCCGAACCTGCCTATCAAGAATGGCAACTGGAACTTCTTCATATGACAGTTCTTCATTAACCTCAATAGTTTCAACTGGCACGATAGTGGACGGATCTCCCACTATTTTCTTCAACATAGACACATGAAAGACTATGTGTACCAATGACATCTCGGGTGGCAACTCAAGCTTGTATGCCACCTGACCAATCCGCTGGATGATTCTGTACGGTCCGACATACCTTGGGCTCAATTTTCCTTTCTTCCCAAACCGCATGATACCCTTCATGGGGGAAACCTTTAAGAATACCCAATCACCTTCTTTGAACTCCAAATCCCTGCGACGGACGTCCGAATAAGACTTTTGGCGACTCTGAGCAGTTTTTTAACCTTTCCTTAATAATTTTGACTTTCTCCATGGCCTAGCGCACAAGGTCCGGCCCTATCAATTCAGCTTCTCCAACCTCGAACCACCCAATGGGAGACCTACATCTCCTACCATACAATGCCTCAAATGGCGCCATCTGGATACTAGCATGGAAGCTATTGTTGTAAGCAAACTCTATGAGTGGCAAATGATCATCCCAGCTATCAAGAGCACAAGCACGCAACATATCCTCAAGCGTCTGAATAGTCCGCTCTGCTTGCCCGTCGGTCTGGGGGTGAAAAGCTGTGCTAAGATTTACCTGCGTGCCCAAACCTTGATGAAATTTCTTCCAAAAGTTGGTCGTGAACTGAGCCCCTCGAACTGAAATGATTGATACTGGAGTACCATGCAACCTGACTATTTTCTTTATATACAACTGAGCATATTGTTCCTCTGTGTCGGTAGATTTGACTGGCAAGAAGTGTGCTGATTTCGTGAGTCGATCCACAATCACCCAAATTGAGTCGAACTTGCGCGGAGTGCGCGATAACCCCACCACAAAATCCATGTTGATCATTTCACATTTCCACATTGGGATTTCTATGCTTTGAGCCAATCCACCTGTCCTTTGATGTTCGGCCTTCACTTGTTGACAGTTCAGACACCTTGCCACAAAGTCCGCCACCTCCTTTTTCATGTTATTCCACCAATAAACTTCCTTGAGATCATGATACATTTTTGTAGAACCTGGGTGCACTGAATACCTAGAAGTGTGAGCTTCTTCCATGATCCTTTCCCGAAGACCCTCAATATCCGGAACACATAGGCGGCCTTGGTACCGTAGGGTATCATCATCCATGCCAAAGGAAAAAGCTGTGATCTTATGTTTATGAATCCCCTCCTTCAGCTGTGCTAATAATGGATCGTTGAATTGCTTCTCTTTCACCTCCGCCACAAGCGACGATTCGACTCTATTTTGCACAATTATCCCTCCTTCACTAGAGTCCGCTAGGCAAACTCCCAAACTAGCCAGTTGATGAACCTCCCGGGCCGACGACCTCTGATCCGCCCTCATATGAGCCAAACTTCCCATAGATTTTCGACTAAGAGCGTCCGCCACAACATTAGCCTTTCCCGGGTGATAGAGAATATCAATATCATAATCATTGAGTAACTCTAGCCATCTTCTCTATCTCAGATTCAACTCCTTCTGCTTGAAAATATATTGAAGGCTCTTGTGGTCCGTGTATACATCCACATGGACCCCATATAGATAATGTCGCCAAATCTTTAGCGCAAACACCACTGTCGCAAGCTCTAAGTCATGAGTTGGATAGTTCTTTTAGGACCCTTTTGTGAGAGTTTTTTCATCATCCTAAACCACAATTGCTATCTTTTTGGTTCACAACCTCCCCATACCCTATTATCTTTTATGTATGGAAGATTATCAGCCCTTATACCCATGAACCCACTTGCTATCACTTATTTTAATAGAAATTTCGAAATTATAGATGAGGGTACAAGTTCTTACCTCTTAGGGTGAAGACCTAGTAATTTCACTTGACAATCTTCAAGGATTTGGGGCAAGGATTGAGTGGGGACTTGATGAAGGTCACTCCCTCTCTCTCTAGAACTTCCTCTCTAACTCTATATTGCAGTGAAATATCAGAAAAATGGTCTAATGGGGTATTTTTAATGGGATGGGGTCGGGTTTTAAAAGTTAGAAAATAGGAGCCCGACACGATCTGCGATCGCATAATGGACATGCGGCCCGCAGAATGGACCATAAAAATGGCCCCAAAACCTGAACACACTCTCTGGGTATGCGACAGAAATGCGGTCCGCATACCTGTTCTGCGGTCGCATAATGTACCGCAGAACTGCCCCTTACAAAAATTCCAAGGGGATTATGCGATGACTATGCGGCCCGCATAGTGATTATGCGATCGCATAGCTGGCCGCATAGTTGACCTCAAATTTACCATCACACTGCCTGACTCTGCGGCAACTATGCGGTCCGCATAGCTATTCTGCGGTAGTCTGCGATCGCATAACGGACCGCAGAAATGCACTTTTCTGGAAAACATTATTCCTTAACTTTTTAATGCATAGATCAGTCTAACACTTATACCTAACTTGGCACTACGAGCTCTCGGGTTTTGAGTAGAAATTTTCACGGGGCCTTACAAATGAATCTATAGAAGTCTTTGTGGAGAAAAGAAGGCCAAAAACATTAATTTGATGTCTGCTAAATTGCAGAAGAAACCACTTCATGTTTTTCATGAATCCCTCGGCATGAACATAACCATGTTAAATTTGAGACTAGGCTTTTCTGGTCCTCATAAAAATAAAGGAAATACGGTTTCAGGTATTTGTTTAATTATCTTTTGTACAGTGCGAGGTTTTTTTTCTTTCCATTTTCAATATTTGGGTACTTTGCTACGTTTATTTTTATGTTAGCAGATTATCTAGAACATGCTTGCTTTATTTTCTCGTCGTTGTACATGGTTATGGGTAGCTAAAGGATTCATGTAAAACAAAGAGATGACATATGAAGAATGTTTAGTATCACTGTGGAGAAAAGAAGATCCAATTGCCTTTTTGGATTATGTTGTGTTTGTGACAACTTCTGAATTTATGGATGAAAACACTTAATTATTTTACTTGAGTCCTTCCGCTATCCATAACCGTGTTAATGTTAGGACTTGAATTTTCTTGTTCTCAAGTTGAGCAAAATAAATCAAGCATGGCTTTAGGTAATTGCTGAAATTTTGTGTATATCCATATTTATTTGCATTATCTTGCTAAGTCCAACCATGTATGGCATCCAATTGGTTCGACCTCTAGTGATTTGCTTCATTATCTGTTTTTGTTTTCTGTTTGATCTCTAAAACAGCTACTATATTATTATAATGTTTGTTTTCAGCATCACTTAGGTGAGTCTAGTATAATATGTAATAACCTATTCTTTTTACGGAAAAGAGTCTGATATATCCCTGTACTATGGTAAATTATTTAAAATTATCCCCCGTTATACTATTGGGCCATAAAAGTCCCTGTCGTCCAACTATCCTAACAAATCTGCCCTTAGTTAGACGGAGGTGCCACGTGGTAACCATCCTTGGCTCTTTTGAATCTGGGCACATAAGAGACGACCCGCTCCATGAAACCCACCAACCCATAACCCATTTATAAACCAAATAATACCCCAAAGCAACTGCCCAACGATTTATAACCCAAATTAAACCCCAACCCTAATTTATAGAGAAAATCTCACTTTATACCCATTAATTTCAAACTATTTACCCTTTAATGCCTAGGCCCAAACTATTTACTACTCCTATCCATGGCCCCCAAACTATTTACCCGCCTATTTACCTTTTAATCGCGGAGGCGCATGTCAGCTTCATAAGCGAGAGAGTTGACGGCGTCTTCCCTTTGGTGAGGTTGCAATTCATTGAGCAGCTTTGTCACATTGCTGGCTCCAAATATTTTGTGAACATTTGCAAATTTCTGGGGTTGATCTGGTGGGAAGCAAGGAGCAAACACGTATTCTAGCTGGCATTTTCGATGTAGGAATTTACATGTTGCACATGGTGAGTAGGATGATAATGAAGATGAAGAAGATGAAGCCATTAACAAGTATTATAGCTAGTTTGCACAAACACTTCTCTTCTTGAAGATTTATTGTTTGATTCAATGTGGTGCTATAAAATATTGCTTATAGTATCTTCGAGTAAGCTTCCCAGATCTAAATTTTTATGTGTATTTGAATATCCACCATTGTTGGGCTTGGAAGCTCAATTTTATTTTTGAAGATTTCTTATTTGATTCAAAGTGGGTGCTGTTAAATATTGCTTATAGTACCTTCTGGAAGTTCATACTAAAATTTGATAGCGTTTGGAGCTGATTTGAGGTGATTGAGATCGAAATTTTCAGTTGAAAATCGAAGAAGAACACAGCTACAATATACCGCTACAGTATACAATATGTTGTAGGAGTATATAGCTATACGGCAACACTATACTATTATAGTTTACAAAACAGTATATCGCTACAGTATACTAATATACTATATGAGTATATAGTTATACTACAACAGTATACTATTATAGTATACAATATATTGTTATGGTGTACTGTAATAATATACAAGATACTGTAACAATATGCTGTAATAGCATACAATATACTATAATAGTATACTTATTACCCATAAATTCACTTGTCTTTTCCCTTTTAATTTGTTTTNATATATATATATATATATATATATATATATATATATATATAGTATGCTATATGATGTAACGGTATACTATTAAAATTAGATCCTTTTAGAATTTTTTAAATTTTTTTTTTTGACAACTGATATTATTTCATTTTAATAGTTGAATTAAAATTTTGTTAACTCTTTACGTACAATTGTATACCATGTTGGTATAGCTATATACTATACTGGTATCATATGTTAGTTAATATTTTTTTGGTTGTATTAACTATATTTAATTGGTGCACAATTTAATTTTTCTTTAGTAATAATATAAAAAAATAAATAATAAAAAATAGTAAAAACAGTAAATGAAATTAGATTATGAAGAGAAAAAGAATATAAAAAATAGAAAAAATGAAATTAGAAAAGGAAAAAATAAGAAGAAAACGAGAGAAAAAAAAAGGAGAAAAGAAAAAAAAGCAAAAAGAAAAGAAAAAAAGCATAGAAATAAAAAAGAATTGGAGAATAAAGAAAAAATTCCCCACAAAACCTACTATGGGCAGGAAATGTAATTGGTTTATGGGTAGGAAAACAAATGGGTATACAAGGGTAAATAATTTTATTTTTGTGGGTAACTGTGTCAAAACCCCAAATTTATAATCCTACTGCCATCTCCATCAAACCCTCTATGCTATTAGCTCCATCAAGACAGCCCATTTCAACAAATTTCATCATATATGTCGGAGTCTAGCGCTACATCAAAGAGGAGGTGCCATTGTGGAGAGATTGCCAACCACTTCCGATCGACCACACTTCAAAATCCCGGAAGAAGATTCTATAAATGTGCAAAACCTGAAGTAAGTTTGTTAATTGTTTGTAGAAAATTAAATTTTTATTCCTTCTAACCTAATTATTGTTCATTTTCGTTAGAATGAGTCGTGTGGATATTGGGAATGGCAAGACGAACCTTTTTCGGACCGAGCTTTGGTAGAAATCAATAAGTTGCAGTGTAAATTGGATGCTGCTAATGTTACAATCAATATGTTGAAGCAATTACTGGAGTCGTGCAAGATAGAAAGAGACAAGCTGTTGGAAAAAGTTGAAGATTTGGAGGTTGTAAAAAATGTTGAAGTAAACAAAGTAAGGGAAATCGAAGATAAAGTGGTTAAGATGAAGATGTTTATTTGGATTTCAGTTGCACTTATTGTTGGTTTTGTTGCGGCAATGTGGCTGAAGTAAATTGTGTTTGCTGAAGATGGCCTATGGTCCATATTTCACTTGTTAATGTATGTTCCTAAGTACTAGAGTTTTTTTTGCATAATAATTACATCAATTGTTAATGTATGTTTCCTAGTAATAGTGTTTTGATGTTCTATGTTTCCAAGTACTAGTGTTTTGATGTTCTATCTATTGACTTGTCAATTGTTTGAAATTAGTTTGAATTGTTTCATGGCATATGGTGCTTTTTTAAGTACTAGAACTTAGTTTGAAAACATAGATCACCAAAAACATAAACTTTGGTGATGATCATATGGGACTAGTATATGCACCTGGAGCTTTGGATAAGAAACAAATAGTCTCACTTCTGGATTTAATATTATAAATACAAGCTGGACAATAAGTCAACACTATTTTCCAAACACAAATGCTTACAACACAGTACATCACCAAAAACAGCACAAAAAAACTGAAATTACATCACCAAAACACAGTAATTTCAGTAATAATTTTCTGGAACAGCTGCAAAAACAGCACCAAGAAACCGTAATTACATCACCAAAAACATAGTAATTCCAGTAGTTACATCACTAAAACAGCACCAAAAATAGCACCAAATAACTGTAATTACATCACTAAAACATCACCAAAAACAGCACCAAATAACTATAATTACATCACCAAAGAAGACAGTAACTCCAGTAGTTACATCACCAAAACAACACCAAAAAACTAAAATTACAGAATACTAAAAGGGACACAACTGTCTATAAGTTTGCAGTAAATACATCCCACACAACAAAAAAATTATACTTTTTTCTTCATTTTTTCTCCTTGATTTCAGCTTTCCAATTCTTTCTTGCCCTTGTTTTTCCAACTGATTTGCAGTTACAGCAGCCTTCCCCTTCCACTGTAATGTTGGGGCTGAATATGGCAGATCTGTTGGTACACTAACACCACTATGATCACTTGTGAAGTTGATTGACCTTGTTCCAGCTAGTATTTGTACCTGTTGTCTCATCTTAAGCCTTGTAGTTACTTCTGATATAACTCTTGGCCTAAGCACAGCATCTTCTTCATGTCTAACTCTTGACCTAAGCATTCTTTCAGGTGTAGGCATGAACCTAAGTCCACTGTCCTGACTTGGTTGAGTGGCTTGAGGTGCTGAACAGTTGATATCATTTTCAACTTGAGGTTTAGTTTCATGTTCTATCAAACAACTTGACCTCTTCCTTTGTTGCTTTCCTTTTGATTTTTTTGTAGCAGGTGCTGAACTGGTGGTAGCCTGCTCAGTTGTGGCAGCAGGTGCTGAACTGGTGGAATCCTGCTCAGTTGTGGCAGCAGCCTGCTCAACTCTTCCTCTCTTACTTTGCTTCTTTCCCTTGATTAAAATAGTTAAAAAAGACAAGTTAGAAATATTCATGTCTAGTATGTAATACTTTGAAGTTAATGTAAAATATTTACCTGACCACAAGTCCTTGCATTATGAGTTGTTTCTCCACATTTGCTACAAGTCATGATTCTTCCTTTTCTTGACTGTGACCAAACTCCTTGTCTTTTAATTGCCTCATCCTTCTGCCTATCTCTCTTAACCTTAGGTCTACCAGCCAATTTCACAAGCTCTGGAGGCTCCATTGCTTGAGATGGTTCAATCTTCCAAAACTTTTCTCCCCTGACAGGCTGTATTTTGTGCCTATAAGTCAGCAGAAATGCCTCCTTGCTATACCACCAGTTGATTTCAGTCATTGGATCACCAGAGTCATGAAGTATAGCTCTAATAGCATGTGGACATGGGATTCCTGTAAGGTCCCATGACCTGCAAGTGCACTTCTTCACAGCCAAATTAACACAATGCTTGTCAGATCCTTATGTTACTTCATAGCCATTTTGACCACTTGCATTTACTTCACAGGCAGTTTGTGCAATCTGCAGGTACTCATTATATAAGTCCATGCATTTTGGACTGAAATCATATCTCCAGCTCCTAACTTCTTCTTCATGTTCTCTTAACAAGTTCATGGTCTTGATTCTGATGTCCTCTAGCATCTTGATTATAGGCTTATGCCTTGCATCCACAATTCACTTGTTGAATGATTCAGTCAAGTTATTATCAACCGACTGATTCTTGCATACAGTGTCCATATATGCTCTACACCAAGACTGGGGTGGGTACCTCAACAAAGCCTCTGCAGCATCTTTGTTCAAGTCACCTAATTTTCCTAGCTGATCCTTGAAATCTTCTGCATATGTGCACCATTCACACCATCATAAAAGCTTCTTGTTTTTCCCAGTGTTGAACTGTTTGCACCAGTTAGACTCAATATGTCTAACACAGTACCTGTGATGTGCCTGGGGAAGGACTGTTTTGACTGCATCAAGCAGTCCCTGCAGAACAAATAAAGATGTTCAGAATTGATTATCAAGTAAAAAGTAATTAGAATATTGAATAACATATTAGAAATTTCAGAAAACTTCACCTTTTGCATATCTGACATGCAGGTGACTCCTTCCCCTTCCTTGAGGTCCAAAGAAGATTGCAGCAGCTGTAGGAACCAATTTCAAGTATTTTTGTTCTCCTTATCAATAACTACCCATGCCAAAGGGTAAAAATAATTCTGTGAATCCTGTCCAACTGCCACTAACAGTTGGCCTTTGGCTTTGCCCTTCAAAAAGGTACCATCCAAACCAATAAAAGGTCTCAATCCTAGATTGAAACACATCTTCAAAGCATGAAAACACACATACATTCTCAAGAACCTTCTTCTTCCTTCTTCAAGTGCACTCTTTGAAAGTGTAACAACCACATCACTACCAGGGTTACTTTCCCTCAATTCATTGGCATAAGCTTCTAGTTTATTGTACTCATCTGAAAAACTACCATCTAGTGACTCCAATACCATCCTCTTTGCCCTCTTGCACTTCCCATGACTAACAGTTAGCTCAAAGTTTCTCTTCAAATCTAACATCATCTCCCTAACCTTGTACTTAGGATTATCCTGTAACTTCTTCTTGAAATATTATGCAATGGTACTAAAATCAACAGTCTTGTTATCAAATGCAGTGCCACAATCATGTTCAGAAAATAAAGTCTTGATTTTAACCCCACCAAACTTTTCTTTTGATATTAAGCACACAAAGGGACAACCAACAATATCACAAGTATACCTAAGCCTTTCTAGGTCACTCTTCTCCAATTTCAATCTTTTCTTGTTAGCCAGAGAATATAACTTCATACACTTCCTAGTTTCTGGTATGTCCTTAAAGGATATACCTTTGTATAACTCTTTGAAGTCACTAAGTTTTTCATTTATTTCCCCTTTCTTTTGTGCTTTAAGTGCTTCTAATTCTTGAGATTTGTATCCTTCAGAATCAGTACTAGAGTCAGATCCTACATCACTTAAGCTATAATCAGTACCAACATCATCCACAATTTTATTAGATTCTTCTTCATATTGTTCAATATTGGGAATAGAGTAAATAGGGGGCTCACATTCATCTACACCATATAGGTTCACTACATTAAATTCATTGCATAATAACCTTTGTAAATGTCTAATACCATTATCCCCCTCAATCACATAAAATTTACCAGATGGGGCAGCAACTATAAGTTGTTGAACCCCTAAAAATTCTAGCTCATTTGTGAATTCATTGACTATGTCTATGTGTGAAAGTGAGTCGGAGTCATAACCTGTCCAAGTCTTCACCAATTTTCCTGTGTAGACAACTTGAGGCTCAGTAACCCAATCACCATCGTAATTGAATATTAAGTCAACTAGCACCATCTCCAACAACCTATAAAACACAACAGAAAAAATATAAGTCAGTAGTGGGAATGAATAATTAATGCCAAAAAGAAATAATTTTTTATGACAAGAGGTCCCT
>NW_017670596.1:488626-554096 GCF_001879085.1 Nicotiana attenuata
ATTTTTTTACTGACAACGACGGTCCTAACCCCCCCCCCCCCCCCCCCAGGAAGAATCCATCATACCTGAATACTTTAATCAAATGGCCATACAATTGGAGACCATCGTTGTTAATAAACAAAGGAAAAGTTCAGAATCTTCAGAAAACATAAATATACTTTACGGTAAAGGACAAACAAACAAACCCCACATAACCCCACAAAATCGCGCAAAACAAAGAGTCAGGACTTAATCCCACAAAACTCCAGCAATAAATAAAGAACAAAGGCGTAAACCATGCATGCAAACACTAGAAACAGACAAGAAATAAGGATATATCAATGAAATTTCAAAAACTTAGTTAGATATAGATGAAATCTAAGAAATCGAAACCCTAGCATAAAAACCCTAAAATACGAAAAGAAAACTAAAAAATTGCAATACTAACATGAATAATATAGCAAAGACGAATCATTTTCATGGAGGAAGGTATTACCTTTATGGAATTTCTTCACTTCAAATCGGCTATGAACAAAGCTGTGAGAGTATTTTCATGTTCTAGATAGTTAGTGAGAGAAGAAATGAAACGGGAAAATGAAATGGATGAAAGGGGTATTATTTGGTTTATAAATGACGAGTCGCGCGTTATGGGTTGGTGGGTTTCATGGAGCGGGTCGTCTCTTATGTGCCTAGATTTAAAAGAGGCAAGGATGAATGCCACGTGGCACCTCCGTCTAAGTAAGGGCAGACTTGTTAGGATAGTTGGACGGCAGGGACTTTTATGGCCCAATAATATAACGCGGGACAATTTTAAATAATTTACCATAGACAGGGATATATCAGACCCTTTTCCGTTCTTTTTATCAGCTTGTACTTTTCTGGACTCTGACTTCTACTTTCATGATAAAAGGTGAATTATTGTGTATAGCTATGTTCAATTGAGCTACACGTATTGAAAGAGGATCAATTGAAATTTCTTGTCGGAAATTATATCATCCAAATAGGGTGAAATACATTTCATGTATATATAAAAAAAATTGATTTCCCTTGACGTAAAGAAAAGTCTGAAATTGAATGACAAAGGTGACAAAGAAGTTGTTTTATACCATTTGTTCGAATCTAAGTAGGCGTTAGGCAATAAATTTTGGAAGTTTTTTTCCAAACAAAAATTTCAAATATGTGTTTGTTTATAGAAAGTTTTTGGGAGATTTGAAAATCAAAACTTCAAATCCCAAATATAGGATCCGTTTGGCTATAGACTTTGCCAAATTTTTTCCAAATTTTTTTTAGCAAATACATGTTTGTTCATAAATTTTATCCGTATTTTAGCAAATTTTTGAAACTCAAAATCCGAATCCCAAAACCAGCTTTTGGCCTAAAATATTACTATTACATTTTCTAAAAATTGTCCCAAACTTTTGTATTTTATAAAAGAGCCCACCATTTATATTTTTGTAACAATGTTATTTCGTCTTCTCGGTCATCTAATAGTATATTATGTAGTTCATTATAAAAATGATAACTTTGTACCAAATTTATTTATGTTCAGGACTATGGTTTGTGGTAATGATAATGAATGTTATTGATAAATGTACCGTTGGTTATTTGTGATAGTTATTAGAACTTGTGGAAATAAGTCACGTTTCACGTTTTTTCAAAAAAAAAAAGTGAAATATGTTTTGAAAACTGATGTCCAAATTTTCATCTTCAAACCAAACTTCACCTAAATTAAATTTTTCAAAACAAATTTGAGAATTTATGGTCAAACGCTAGCATAGCTTTAGACCTTTTTTTAGGCCAAATCATGACAATTTGGAACTTTTTAGCAGAAAAAAATAGAGTACTTTTTAACATGTCAAAAGTAAAAACTTCACCCAAAATTCATGTCCAAACACATTTTAAATGTGACATTCGCGCACGCACAATTTTCTGAATTCTCGCATCAGAATTCATGGCTCCATTGCTAGCCTCATCATTGAATATGAAGCAACAAGATTCTCGTTGTTCTTGGTTTTGAAGGGCGTATAGCCATTGACCATTGTGTTGCTAAGAGAGTGCTACTAGACCAAGTCTGAACATCTCGTAGCACTATGAACATCCGGTAGTTGGAATTAAACTGATTTCTTATCCAAAAGGCCGAGAAAGGTATCAACATTTGTGCTTGGTATTTGAGGATAGTGATAGTAGACCCCCCCCCCCCCCCCCCAGATGTGGTGTATTCAAACTCGTATATTAATTTTTCTTTTTTCCTTTTCTCCTTTCACTACTAAAGCTTGTCTAGACATTTTCCTCCCAATCTTGTAGTGATCATCAGCCATTGACATGCCTTTTGTCTTTTTATAACCCTGTTGACTGAGCCCCTTTGGTATGCACCACAACTAATTTTACTAGGTACCTTTTACCTTTCCCCATCATACAAGTATCTGGGAACTCTATCCACCAAAACTTGAACAAATAGGAAGAAAACACTTAGTATTTTTGACCTCTGCAAGTATTTGAGCTTTAAGGTTGTGTGCAAGCACAATCAGGCCAATAGATGTTGAGTTGTGTCCCACATCGGTGGGCTATGGGTATCTTGATCTCCTTATATGGTCTTAGGCAATCCTCACCTCACAAGCTAATTTTTGGGGTTGAATTAGGCCCAAGTTCCATTCTTATCATGCTATCAGAGCCAGGCCCATCCCAATTTATTGTTACCGATGTTAGGGCCCCATTTATATTGTCCACACTCCAGTTGCAGGCCTGTGCATGAGGGGGGTGTTGAGTTGTGTCCCACATAGGTGGGTTATGGGTATCTTGGTCTCCTTATATGGTCTTAGGCAATCCTCACCTCACAAGCTAGCTTTTGGGGTTGAGTTAGGCCCAAGATCCAATTCTTATCAATATCAATAAAGTAGGTAAATGGAATATTCATTGAAATTGACGAATCTATTTCAGTTTTCATGTCATAAATGTCTAAATGACGAGGTACTTAAGCCGATAGAGTAGGCAAACAACATATAATAAAGAGATGGACAAAGAATGAACAGGACAAACAGACCTTTGAATCAGTTCAACAGAGAGATTGAATGAACTTCAGAAGAAACTTCCGCTTCAAAACATGTCAAAAATAATGCAATATTTCTTCAAATCATTCTCTACAAAAACTGTCCTCACAGAAAATAAAATACTTGAATCTTTATATCCGAACCTAAGAATAAGTGCAGTATTATAATCTCTACATGTTCTCTCAATAACCCCAGCACTCCACCAAGCTGCAAAATGGGGATTTGGAGGAGCCTCAAATTCAAGTGTAACAATCTGCAATTTATGAGGAATTAATGAGGTTGTATCTAAAGAAGACATCAAGATATAAAAGAGATGGAAACTGAAGCCTAGCAGGTAGTTAAAATTTTGATTAGAAAAAGGCTTAAAACCCTAAGGGCTAGTCTGTTCATATAATAAAACAATCAAGGCATTAATTAAACTTCGCTTTATAAGTATATTGTTTGGTTTCCGGCATACAACTCCTCAATGTTAATCTCCGATAACTAGTACCTGTATAACTTAAGTGAGAATCATTGTATTATTTTATACAAGGAAAAAATGGTGAAATGAGAATGGGTACTAGCATACGAGAATAAGATAATTCTTGGCTTTAATATCATAACAATCCCGTATTATTATCCACCGCATAATAATCTATGTATTGTTATTCACCATAAGATCCATGTAATATAATCTAAATAAGTAGTCTGAACAAAACGAACCATAAGTTTCCATCGCATCCAAGTATATGTACAGGCGAGTTTCGTTTAAACTAGTGATGTTACTGTATCCCACTATTCTTTGGTAACGATAGATATGAACATATAAATTGAAGCCAAAAGTAGTGGCTGCAACCGCATGTTCTGTCACAGGGCTACATCCACACGCAAGTATCTATAACCTAATCCATGGAACACCATAAGGAAACAGAGCAATTTTACCTTAAGAGTATCAGAATCCAAAAAGATTTTCCTATCTACACTAAGGAGTTGGGAAAGAACAGGGGAGGCAAAAAGTTTGCAGTATAGAGCTGCCACATTTCTAGATGATTAATACTGATATACCCATGTTCAGATATAAACATATTCCAACGCTTTCCAAATTGGACTTCAGAAGACTTAAAGAAGGGACCAAAGTTGAATTCATAAAACTTTCTAATTTACACACTCACCATATGATAGGTAAAGGAGATAGACAAAAAAACTAAACATCTTCTTTCCGCAAGAAGGAAAACACTTTTGGGGGCTGACAGTACTCTTTTGGATGGTTTAAATCGACTAGCAGACCACATCATGCTCAATCAAATAATGGACACTGACTACGATTTGGATTGTCTCCCCGGCTCAATGGAAAGACAACCCCGTTCTATACTTCATCAAGAAGAAAATCATGCCTTGTCTATTCCTCCAAATACCATTTGCCTTCCCACAGCCAACCAGCAAAACGACGAATTCAACCGCAAATACCCTTTAGCTAGCACATGCTAAAAAGACAGAGAACCCACTACCAATAAGGTTTTCTGCAAAAATGACACCCATGCATAGGTATGTTAGCTGTCACTGCTAATAGAACAATCATGATCCGCAGAATACACCACCACCCCGAAAAGGGTTTAGACAAAAAATGCACACAGGGGTATTTTAGCTATCAATGCTTCCAAGTATATTGTTATTTTAAGGATCAAACCTTCCAAGTATTGCCATTTTAAAAGTGTTCTACACAACTCTCCCAGGCCCCACTTGTGCGAATATACTGGGTTTGTTATTGACTATACAACTCTCACAGATATCAAGCCCATTCGCTGGATATTTAACGGTAATGGGATATGTTTACCTTTATATCAACTTTTTCAAACAACAGTTAGATATTTTATTCTATAACAAATATAATAGACAATTCATTTCTACTTCAGTCTCTATGCCTTGCTGAAGCCATGCCATATAATAGGTACCCATAGAATTAGTTTCTGAACAAAAACTACACAAGAAAAGGCCACCTAATTTAACCATCACGGGAAAACATAAGGTAAAACCAAAAAACGTTGTAAAATCTCTTTAAAGACGGGGAATATAAGATACCGGCATATCCAGGTCATACTAAATTCCGTTGGCCTGATCAAGTGCCTCCCTTCTGCTTGAGTGTTATCTTGTCCCCCAAGCTAAGCGCAATTCCTTGCGTTTTGCTCCTTATCCTAATATAACCACTCAGCTTACCATCTGCTTGTTTCTCAATGCTTACATTCACCAAAGCATCCTCACCAAACACACTCTTTGCATACAAGTTAGCAGCAAGGAACCCGCATTGCCCTTCCAAAGCAGACCTGAAATTTTAAATGAAAGCACATCCGGAGATATAGTGTCAATAAAGCCATGCATCACAAGGACAAATGACATTACTCAATATAACCAGATGAGTAACAGAAAAAAAATGAACCCGAAGGCCATTGTGGAGTTTGAAGCCATTAATTTAACAAACTCATTTTAAGCAGTTAAATTACATCCAACAGTGAAAGAAAACAATGGTACAAAGAAGAAACTAAACTCCAGTTCCAGTAACAACAAACTACCTATTTCCCCTAGATACATAACTAGTATGATCCCAATCTGGTCAAGTTTACCAATTTTCCCTTGATAAAGTAACATGTGCTATCCAACTCGTGATTCTTTCACAATTTCTGAATATACCAATACCAAAACTTTTCTGGGTGCGCAATGTAAAACCTGTAATTGGAATAGACAGATCCCCCCTGATACTCTGTTCTCACGACTTCTGAGACTACCTATCATTTGGAAAGCTCTGAGGTCTTAACAGTAACTGTTTTAGCAACTATGAAACCAATGGTCCTAATATCCTAAAGGAGGCTAAGAAGACTACTACTAAACAAATCCAATCCCAGCCATACACAAACACCATGATAGACATGAAGAGTCATTTAAGTACTTCCAGATTTTCACACAAGTAGACTTAAAAAGAAAACAAAACCCAGACACTTGTTTTTATGCGCACACATTCTTCGTATCCGTAATGGAAAATAATAAACACTTAGTTAAATACAACCTCGTTTCTCATCAATAATGAAGTTCTAAGTTTATACAGCAGAATAATCCTAGGGCTACAGGTCTTGTTACGAAGATAATACCTTACTCTTTTTTTTACTAATTGTCTCCAAAACAAGTTCTCTGTATCACAACTTTGGACTATGAAAAATAGGAAATGCAATAAACTAGAATTAGATGGTATGGGTATCAATCATGACAAAATCAAAAATTAGAAAACACAGACATAAAAACCAAGCACCAACCGTCCATATTTAGAGGAGGCAAGCGGATAACTTACAGTGCAGTAAGGCATTTCATGTTGGTTGATTTGATTATATGGTCAAGGAATTCTTTTTCCTCCTGAATGACAGTGTTGACAGCAACCTGCAATGCAGAAAGTTAGTGGCTCATTCTCAAGTGCTTATAAATATTTTTCATGTGGACATTGCTCCGCAACGTTGATGGTAAGACAAACAAAAGATTATTTCAAAGTTTAGAGACTAAACAGTGCATTGATTAATCAATAAACTCCATAAAGAGATCAACATTTACAAAATTAGCTTGAGAACTAGATCACTTTAAAGCCATTAATAATCTATAGAAGTTTTTAGTAAACCCATGCATAACCTAAATCTTGATCCCACATAAACCAAACCATAAGATTGTAAATCATCAAAAACAACAAAGAACGACTATACCAAATATTAATTTTCATTTCTCCAACAAAAAATGAGTTGAATGCCCGGAAAGAACTATTCAATGATGGTAAAATAGCAAGGAACAGCATCTTACCTTGTTTTCCCACTCAAATTCTGCCCACATGGTTCTAAAAGCAGCATCACTGCACACTGCAGGAGAGATGTAATCCATGATGTCAATATGGATATCGTTTAGCACAACCACTGTCCGCTCAAGCACATTAGAACTCTCATAAACAATGTTCCCAAAAATTACGCCCGTCTCAGTTGAAGACACCTTGATGTTTGCTTTTATCTGTTTGCTTGACTCAGGAGCAAGAGTATAATTCTGTGGACGCTCAACTAGTTTGAGATCACCCATTGTTGCCAATTCCAAACATAAATTCTGGAGGGTCTCTTTAGTTCTATTAATAACTGTCACATCCAGGACAATATCATAATGATGAACTGTCACGTATGCTTCAGCATAAACAGGATCACTAAATCCCGTGAGTTGCAGAACCCGATTTAGTCTATTAGCATCATTCTCATCCTTGACAAATTCTCCAGTGGCACGTTTCAAATCATCGTGGACTGCATCTTCCAACTCCAGCTGGCTCATGCCCTGGCAAATAGAAATGTATTTATGACATGGAGGAACAAATTTCAACTGCATTGAAGCACCAAAAAACAAAACACCACCTTTAACTAGATGACCTCTGCCATTATGTAGAAACGACTCAAGAAACATATATTAAAGAAAGAAAAAGAAACAATTCAAATGCAAACATTTGAGCTGTTGGTACATCATCACCCCCCCCCCCAAAAAAAAGTTCAAAAAAAGGAGCTATTTTAGTTTTTGAGTGACCTGCACTCTAAAATTGAAGTCGCAGCTGGTATTCATATTCAATTAAACTTTTGAGACTTGATGCTTAAAGAAACTTATGCAATGTGATATGCATGACTTTCTTAATGTGATTGAAACAGTAGTCCAAGAAACAAAAGGTAAAATTTGAAAGCTCTGGAAAAGCTGGAAATAAGCTAAGTCTGTCTTTGGATGGTGAAATAGCACTTAAAGCACCTTTTCTTAGAAGGTTGTGACAGGAAGATGGAAACGTGAGATAAAATAGCAAAGAAACCTACATCCATGCAAGATCTACAAAGCATAACGAATACACCGTAGGGATTACAGATAAAACCCTCATAATACGATTTACTGATCAGTTAAGATTAGGAGTGGCAAATTTTTTTTTTTTTTTGGGGGGGGGGGGGAATCGGATATGGGTCGGATCGAAAAGGGGTAACAAAAAAACGGGTTAAATTACCCGACCCATATTTAATACAGATTAAAAAATCGGGTTAACTGGCGGATAATATGGGTAACCATATTATCCATGACTTCTTGCATATGATCACTTTTGGGAGAATTCTTAGTCTCCCTAACTTGAGGAACCCCCAATTTGAGGCTTTACAAATGTAAAAGTTAGACCCATTGGTTACCCATTGGGTTTCCATTTTCTAAATGGATAATATGGTTCTTATCCATATTTGACCCGTTTTTAAAAAGTTCATTATCCAACCCATTTTTTAATGGATAATACGGGTGGTTAACTGTTTTCTTTTAACCATTTTGCCACCCCTAGTTAAGATAGTTCTCACAAATATATTAACTGAAGTATGAGAAAAGAGCTAAAGGAACCTCCTTGTTTATCAAACATATAACGTTCAAATAGAAGATTCTTACCCTCCTACTCTTCAAATGGTAGAAATCAATGAGGTCATCTGGCTGAGAGTGAGAAATTTGAGCCTTTGCTTTTATCTCTTCTGTCTCTCGCAGCTGCTTATCAGACAGCATTGTAACAAAACTTTCGTGGCAAGAGTTCAACCAGATCTTCCTGACCTCATTCCCAGTGTTACAGAGCAATCTTATGCACAGAATTATCCTATCATAGGAATCGTTATCAATTGGGTGTGGAAGAACTGAAGACTGCCCTAGCTGTATCATTGAGACCATGATCAGTAATGCATTAGTTGTTGCTTTGTTCACTTCAACTTTAGATGGCTGAACTTCTTCCAATCTCAAAATGAGCTTAGTCAGGGTGCAAGCAACAACTGCCCCGAGGAAGAAATCACCAGTTAGCAGAAGGGATCTCAGATTTCCAGTGGTCAAAGATCCTTGAACTACTGTCGCGGGTGAAAAAACAGTTTCAGAGGCAGCACTTTGAGTAGCATATGTCCCATCAGCAAGGACAGCAGGTCTTCTAGATGAAACAGTAGTGGAGTTTACTTGCTGAGACTTTTTCGAAGAATCATTAGCTTCACCTTTCTCAGAAACTGAATAAAATGGTAGATCACCAAGGCACTGCTTGATAGTTGCAATGCCACTCTCAACTTCAGAAAGAGATAGACAATACTCTCCAATGATCCAAAGGGCACATGAACAAACACGTGCAGCTCGAATTTGGTAGAAAGTATCCAGTAGCCTTGTCACAATGGAAACCCTTAATTTTGGGTTTGTTTCAATAATCTCACGGACAAAAACAACCACATCAATTGCAGAAGCAACATTGTTATCACCCAAGAAATCCATCAACAGATGGACAACTGTACTTGCGACTTCCGGAAACTTAACAGCACACGAATGAATGGCTTGGATAAGCATTTGACGGTACTCACCATTCTTCTCAAGTTCACCACTCTGGGTTTTCATAACTTCTTTCTTCAACGTGAGAACAACCTCATTGATATTACGGGGGGTGATCAACTCAAGAACAATGTCAAGTGTTTTTCTCCTGATGTCAAGGTTCGGACTTGAAAGCGCTCTGAGGACATCCATAATCATATCAACCATGATCTCCCTATGAGAAGATTTCAATTCATTCAGTCTATCAAGCACAATAAGCTTCACATTGTTGTCACTCTGAGATTGTAGAAGTTGACAATAGGTATTAGCTGCAGCTCTTATAGCGGTTGGGGCAGAAGACAAAGAAACTAGAGTCCCAGCACATTCATACACAACAGCAGCAGAAGGGACAATAAGTAGTGATATAATTATCTTGATGTACTTCCCTTTCTCCCCTTTGTTTGTCCTGCAAACTTTTCGGACCAAATCCAAGACAACCATCTGGAGTAACTCACCCCAATCAGATACTCTATCAACATGGGTCAAGAGATAATTGACAGCATGTTCCTGAGCACATTGGAAAAGCATCAGAAATGCGTTCCTTTTAGCAGATGGATCCTGCTCCGTGGTAAGGACGTTCTCAATCTTCTCTGGTGCATCTGCCAGGAGCTGCTCACCCTGTGGAAGCTTGTAAACAGCCATGACAGCAAGAATTGCATTTCTCCGCACATACGGATGCCGGTGCTCCAAGTTGCTCATAATAGATGGAATCAAAGGTTCAATTATATCAACCTCATGCAGCCGACAAAGGAATCTCAAAGTAACTCCACGAATGTACTCATTTGGATGCTGCAAGTTATTCCTCAAGTTCTGACAAATTAGGACCATTTCAGGCAGCATGCTCCCCTTAGAATCGGTCTTCTCAATAGTCTCCAGATACAGAAGCAGCAGCTTTTGAATCGTGTGATCCTCAGAGGGCAAGACATATCTAATAATAGTAATAAATAGCTGGGGTAGTGTTTCGCCATTCAACAAAAGCATGACGGCCTTCTTCATGGCATCAACCTTGGCAGGAACATCATTCCCTTCGAGGGCTTCCTTGATCTCATTGACAAGAGCTGGTGTGCCCTTATCAAAGTGTATCAGCAAAGAACAGGACTTCTCCATTTTATTCTAGTTGCTTACCTGAAACTTAAAGTTCCCCATAAGCTTCAAGATAACATATTATAACTTTTGACAAGAGAGAATAAAGTTGCAAAGGTCAGAAAAGAGTCCAACTTTAGTTTAGTCGAAACATTTAAATTACTCTAAGGCAGTTCAATATAAAAGACTACTCAACAATGATTCTTTGATTATAAAAGAACAAAGCCATTCAGAAAAGTCAATTTTTTCCATGGGGTGTGGTCCAGTGTCAATGAAGTGGGAGGAAAACCATGATGCCTCAGGTTCAAATCTCAGCGGAGGCAAAAAAATATTACCTAATCCTTGGTGGACAGAGTTACACGATCCCTGTGCTAGTGGGAGGCAGCAGGCACCCGGTGGACTAGTCGAGGTGCAGGGAAGCTGGCTCAGACACCACCGTCATTAAAAATTAAACTTTTAACAAAGTTTGTTAGATTTATAATAAATGTTACCAGCAGAATGAGGAGGTACAGTGGTATTAGATCACCACAGCCTAGTACCAGATTTTACTCTTCCACAAGTCACATCAATACTCAAATCACACTGCAGGGGCGGAAACACATGGAAAATGTGATCAACCAATCAATCAATCAATCAACAATCCCAATTCCAAATTAGATGGAGTAACGCTATCTGAATCGGGCATACAACGAGCTCTATGCATCGGGCATCTAGCTAAATGATACAATTGAATCACCCAACACTTCTAATCCAAAAATTAATCAAAATCATTAATGCTCAGCTCAGCATAGGCGGATCTAACCCTTCCCAACAAGTTTGGTTCTGAGCCCTCTGCTTTCAACTCGGATCATGTATACATTTTAAATAAAAACATATATAAATAAATGTGCAAACATAATACTAGTATACTACTTCCGAATCTACCGACTCCGAATTGTAAACTAGAAAGTGCAGTTCGGCGGCATAATTCAACAAGACAAATAGCCCTAACAATCAAATTCCGTAAAATAAAACAGAGAAACAGATCTAGGATGAGAAAAAAATTACATACCGGATAGAAATGCGGAAATGGTTGAATCGAAGTGAATCTTTTGAAGAGAATTTGGTAATGAGGAATTTGTGGGTTTTGAGGGTAAGGTGAGAGAAGGGGAGTCGGGAGAAATGGTGATCGGAGGGTGGGTGGTTTTAAGGAGGGAGAAAGTTTGGTGTCTTTACTCAGATCTGCGAGATCCGCAGAGTGAGTCTGGTATTTTGTATTTGTAACGAGTCTGGAGCAAAGCTTAAAACTAAGAAAAACATTAAATAAAAATAAAAAAGAATAGCTAACTAAGAACAAGAAAAAGAGGAGAAATATTATTGTTTGATTAGCCTCACATAGGGGTGTTCATGGTTCGGTTTGGATCGGTTCATGGTTCGGTTTGGATCAGTTTTTCTCTAAAAAGAAACCAAATTAAGTAAGTTAGTTTTTCAAGTATTAGAACCAAACCAAACCAATTAAGTCGGTTTTTTCTCGATTCGGTTTATGTCGGGTTTTGTCGGTTTTTCGGGTTTTTCGGTTATTTGTCGGTTTTTTCTTAAATATAAGATATACACTACCAAACACATACTCGGGTGACCACATTTTCAACGTAACACTATCAAATCAATTGCCATTTGAGAAATCTATTATTTACTAAAATATATTGATGATAATTGAATCAAATAGTGATGAATAATTTAAGGACTCAATTAAAAATATATTTTTAACATGAAATGGAATCTTACACTTAACAAAAGAAAACTACCAATCAAACTAGAATATAAAGGTAACAAAATATACTAAAAGTGCAAACGATTAATATTCACCATAAAAATTTTTGAAGCTTTGTATAAAAATATACATATATATAGGTGTAATAATAAATTTGAAATAGCTACACCTATAGTCGGTTTGGTTCGGTTTTTTCCGATTATTTTTGATTAAAACCAAAACCAAATCAAATTTGATCGGTTTTTAAAATTCTAAAACCAAAACCAAACCAAACCAAACCAAAAAGTAATCGAATTTTTTTGGTCGGTTTGATTTGATTTTCGGTTTGGTTCGGTTTTTCCGAATTTTTATGAACACCCCTAACCTCACATAAAATACAAAAATATGTATCATCCCTCGCTGTTATCGTTTTTTCTGCATAATTTACATTTGAAATATAGAGTCTAATAAGTATTCGAATTTGTAAGATGAGATCATGAATTGTTGGCAATTGAACTGTCGCATTACATTAATGTTTGGATATTTTTATCAACGTTTCACCTCCTCAAATCTTTGCTTTAACTAAAAGGTTTGAAGAGTATTAAGAAATTTTCTATTATTGCAATGCAATATATCCTTCGGATTGTGTGCCTTGTACTTTAATATTTTTATATTTTTTGAGTAAAATATTATATATCTCTGGCTAATAATACTATAAATCTCAATATCAATTGAAATCGGCCAAAAATGACCGCTGACCGCGTCGACCGACCGAGTTTTGATCGGTCAAAAAACGGCCAAAAAACAGATCAAAGTAGGTCGGTTTTTCAAAATATTTTATTTTTTAATTTTTTTACGAAACCGACCAACTTTGGACTCTTTTTTTTTGGCGCAAAAATGTGGGAAACTATTTTTGAGTCCCGCGAAATTTATTTTTCAAGAAACCGACAAACTTTGGTCATTTTTTATTTAAAATAAATTAAAACTAATATTAGAAAAATGACCGGAATCGGCCGGTCAATTTAAAAAATCGACCGAATTCGATCGGTAATTTTATTTTTTAATAAAATCGACCAACATCGGTCGGTTATTTTCGTGTGAAAATACAATAAAGAGTAGAAATGAAATAAAAGACAGTCTTAAAATAAAATGCATTAATTGTCTAGTGGTAGAATAGTATCCTGCCACAGTACAGACCTCGGTTCGATTCCCAAATGGTGTATTTTTTTAATTACATAACTAAAATACCCACCAACTTCGGTCGATTTTTCGGCATTTTCTTTTTTTGAATTTAAGTGACCGACCGAATCGGTCGGAAAAATCTGACAAAAATCGGTCGGTTAGCTCTACCGACTTTACATTATCGCCGCCACGAATCGTAGTTTGGTTTTTGGTTGTATTTTTGCCAATTACCGACCAACACCGGTCGTAGTTTTGGTCGGTTTCGGTTTTTCCCCGTACTTTTTTTAAATACTGTATTTCTATGGGTTCTTGTATGAATTAATGTAAGGCTATTTTGAGTATGTTGATCAATTTCATATAACTCCGAAGGTTGGCCTTACACTCTGTTTGGATCATTGTTTCTCATAGTTTTATAATGTATTGTATTGTATTGTATTGTATCATTTTATGATACAATGTTTGGATAGATTGTATTGTTTGTTATTGTTAAATAATATTTTGCTGTTTGGTTTGACTGTATCGTATTGTACTGTAACTGATAAGTTTACTAAAATACCCTCAATTGTTTAAATATTAAATTTATCAAAAATTATACATAAAAATAGTTTTAAAAAACAAAACAGAAGAAGGAAAAACACCTTAAGAAAGCATAACAAAGGAGCGAGACAGAAGAAGGCAAAATAAAGGAGCACAACTAATTAGAATTGAGTTAAAAGCAAATTAGGGGAAAAATCAAACAGAAGGCGGCAAAACACCTTTAATGTTGGCAGCAGAAGTTTTGGAAAAAATAAAAGCAGGCTATAGGTCGGAGATTTGGAGTTAAAATAGAAAAAAAGTTAAAGGGTAAAATAGAATTATGGAATAATAAGTTAGGGCATAATTGGAAAGAAAAATAGGAAACAATCCCACCACACCAAATCGGTTGTTTCAAAAAAGGGGACTTTCCACTGTTCCGGAACAATTGATTTAACAATACAATACAACCAATTTTAATGAAACAATCAAAACAAACATTATTTTGGGATAACAATACAATACGATACAATGGAAACAACCATCCAAACAAGCTGTTAATTAGAATTAGGTCTCACTACTTCATGGTTAGCTTGTCGGATTGTTTTTTAAATATAAAATAAGGTTCGCCATTTAAAAGTGTAGCTCAAATACGCGCCTCAAATCTTCGAGAGGATTCAATTTTTCCTTTTTGATATACGCATATATGGGGTAAATTCAGAATTTTAAGTCCATCCATGTATAAAGTAGATATGCACCAATTTCTTTCTGACAATAGTTTATAATATTATTAAAATTGTTCAATTATCTATGTACAATTGAGCTTCCACACACCACTATCATTGTTCAATCTTTTATATATTTATATGAGTGCATTGTAGGAGAGAACACTCTTAATATTATTTATGCCATTACTTTTTCGCTTCTTATTTAAGAGGCATAGTTTCTTGATACCTACATTAGAACATAAGAACTTAAGAAATGAGAAACTAGAAAGGTCTGGTATAATATTGATCATTATTGAAGGACGAAATAAAGTTATAAAAAGAATTGACCAACGCTATACAAAAGAATGTGACTCACATCTTGAGGAAGCCAAAAGTCTGGAAACATGAACTTCATCAGGATATTTATGGATTTTAATTGAGAATGTGTCACGACCCGAAATTCCTACCGTCGGGATCGTGATGGCGCCTAACATTTCCACTTGCTAGGCAAGCCGACGTTAGAGAATTATTAAGCCAATCCTTATTCAATTCAGTATATAACATATAAGCTAAAATGAAAGACGGCGAGTGCGGAATAATATAAAAACTTCAATATTTACTACCACCCGGATCTAGAGTCATAATTCACGACTTCTAGGATTTACTACAAATAAAAGTCTGAAAGGAGTACAACTGTTTGAATGAAAGAAACAGTAAAAACAGAAAAGATAGACGGGGACTTCAAGGTCTGATCAGAACGCCGACAGATCTACCTTGAGTCTCCGATGAACCAGTCTGAGCTGCTACACCTCTCGATCAGCGGGGACCAATACCAAAATCTGCACGAGAAGTACAGAGTGCAGTATCAGTACAATCGATCCCATGTACTGGTAAGTGTCGAGCCTAACTCAGCGAAGTAATGACGAGGCTATGACAAGACACCTACAATTAAACCTATGCAATTTAACGGTATATGTACAAAGATAAGGGCAAGTAAAAGCTAGACAAGTAATATCGGGAGGGGGACATGCTGAGGGGATCTCAAGATAAAGAATCATAGCAGTAATAAGAACTTGATCAACCGATATAGCTTGAACAAATAAGAACAAGTAACCACAGTAAAGGAAAATGCACGGCATCACCCTTCATGGTTTTACTCTCAACATCACCATATGAATCAATAGAAATGGCACGGCATCAACCTTCGTGCATTAACTCTCTCTCATAACATGGCACGGCATCACCCTTCGTGCATTAACACTCACAATATGGCACGACATCACCCTTCATGCATTAACACTCACAATATGGCACGACATCAACCTTCGTGCATTAACACTCTCCCTCACCAAATCAATGAACAATGACAACAGGGAGATAGAAATAACGAGAACAAATCTTACTTCAACATTTGATTCCACAGTGCCAACTGCCGCGCCCTCTTTTGATGACTCCTTTGAGAGAGTAGGGAAAAAGGAATTGGTTAGAGTCGCCACCTAACGGATTAAGGTGTGTTAGGGCACCTAGAGCAGATAACTCATGTTATACCAGTTTGCGTCTCCAGAGATCGGGTAAGGGCTCAAAATTACCTTGAGGGGAAGGTGTTAGGCACCCCTCGAGGTCCACAACGGTGGGTCCCGACTGAACTTAATTTATGAATTAGTCTAATAAGGAAGCTAGAGAATCACTTAATAGGGATGGGGGAGTCCTAAACTTTTTAGCCTAAAGGATCACCCCGTGCAACATAAATAATACTTCGTAACTCCCTCGAGTCGGGGTGTTACTCATATTATTCAGCGCGTACAGACTATCATCTCTTGCTACCCGGTCACTATCTTTAAGTTGTTACCTAAAGCACTATAATTGATTCCAGTTCAATTCCTATGCGTGCACTACCCGTCCCTTACCTATAGTCCTGGAGGCATTAGGACTTCTATTTGGGATAGTTATAGACTAAGCCTAGGTTGCTCAAAATGTAAAAGACTAGGCGACAAACAAAACATGTTAGGACTTGCAAATACGGGCTCATGTTTACCTCCGCACGTAAACAGCAAATGCACGCAATTAACAATCTTTATCGATCTTAAAATCCTACAGGCAGGATATCTATGTGAGAAGACAGATGTACAAAAACAATTTCATTAAGGCGAGTGCTAGGACCTACTGATGAATATCATTTGGGTACTTCAAACAGTAATGCATCACGCTTACAGAATCTAGAATTATTATTAAGTCCTATAGGCATATTGTCTAAGTGATTGACAGTGGTAATTATATTTAGAACCAATTAACAGAATCCTATAGGCATGATTTCTAATGTCGAACTGACTTAAATCCTATAGGTATGATCTCTAGGTTTGAAACTGATCTTAATCCTATAGGCATGGTATCTATTACTAGACTGATTTTAATCATATAGGCATGATCTCTAGGTCTGACATTGACTTTAATCCTATAGGCATGATATCTATTAAGCAGTGATACAGGCAAAAGTTGTACATGTTACCAAAAAACACAATTAAATCAAACATTGAGGTCCTGTAGGCATGATTGCTAACACAATATTTATTGGACAAATTAATGCAACCGATAGGCAGGATTTCTAATATGCAAATATAATCCTATAGACAGGCTTGCTAATATACAAATATAGAACTCAGAATCAACATCACCAAAGAAAGTCCTATAGGAAGGATTTCTAAAACAAATTGCAGAAGTTAACAGTTTTGACGAGTGAGCAGAATTAATAACATAGATGAATCCCTATAGGCAGGATTTCTACCCAGTTTAACAAAAGGAAATAAGATATAACCCCTCGATTTTACTAAATACCCCAGAATCTGTTTATTACAGACCAAAAATGAGTTACATAATAGTAATAAGATACACTATAGGTAGCCTTCATTAGGCCCAAATAAACCTGGGAACCAAGCCTTCAAACCAATCAACTTCGAGGCTCAATTCATAGGTACATGATAACTAGGGATTTTGACGTGTTTCATGCTCCTTCTTGCTTACTCTTTGATTATAAATTCTTACAAAATAGTCCCAAAAGGCTCATAAGTTGTGCTTGATTGCAGGTTTGATCAACAAAGTGACGAGATGTCAAAGATCGGCTCAAAAGGAGCGAAACCTGCACAAGTATCAAAGACAAGACAACTCAGGACAAACAAGCCTAGTGCGGCCGCACTACACTTTATGCGGTCCGCACTAGGGAGATTCAGAGACTGGATTTTAAGGCATCAAAGCAGTACGGCCGCAGTAGATATTGTGCGGCCCGCACTGAAGACACCGCGGCCGCACCACCATTTTATGCGGTCCGCGGAAGCAAACTTCAGAGAGATGTCAAGTGCAAAGGTTCAAGCCTGTGCGGTCCGCGGTCGTGTTTGTGCGGACCGCGCTAGATGCCTCCGCGGCCGCAGTCCATTCTGTGCGGTCCGCGGAGCCTGGGTTCAGAGAGTTGATTTTTCAGAGTCAAGAGCATAGTGCGGCCGCACACCATTTTGTGCGGTCCGCACTGACCCCGCAGGGGCAATTTTGTCCAGTTTTTCTAGCTTAGTATAAATAGAATATTTTTTCATTTTTAGGGTATCAGATATTACAATACTGTAGCTGAGCTCGTGAGACGATATTTCTTAGCCATTTTTGGCATCTTTATGTAGTTTTAATCATTGAAACTTTGTATTTACTTTAGTAATTAATTAATATGTCTTTCTCTTCATCTATTTCTCTGATTTTATCTTCAAGCATGAGTAGCTAAACCCATTAGCTAGGGTTGTGGCTCAACCTTAGTATGGGTAATTGATGGGTGTTGTGATTTAAGGTTAGATTGATTATGGGTGTTTGTTATTTGGGTCACTTTTATGGTTTAATTTATGAATTAGTGATTGCAAACACTAGTTTGTGCTAAGTTGACCTAGGCTCTTCTTGAGAAAGAGAGCCTAAGTCTCCAAAATTGACTCAACAAGGAATTGGGATGGACTCAAGAGATTTGATAATCCCAATTAAAGGGTTGAACCTCGAGAGAGTAATTACCCGACTTGAACCCTAGTTGCTTGGGCAATTATGCATACCTAATTGGTCTCGAGAGAGTCAATTGGGCAAAACCACTCTTTCTACCGAGAGGTGTAGAGTGGTAGTATCGAGCAACGGTTATAACATATTTCCCCAATCATGTCAATCGTGCCTTAGATGCAATTACCTGTCAATTAGCCACCTAGGTGAAGGTCACTACCCTAGTGCCTTTTAAACCATTAGATACAACTGGTAGCGATTTACTCTTAGTCTAATTTAGTTGCAATTATAATTTGTAGTTTGATCATAGTAGAATATAAAGAAAACCCCAAAAATTATGAGAAGTGTAATTAAGAACATATACGTGATCCTAAGCTAAATAGATACTCGATTCCAATCCTAGCTCTCTGTGGATTCGATCCCGACACAAATCGGGTAAAAGCTATTGCGACCCTCTCTCGCTACTTTTTAGTGGTGCGGAGTTGGCAACGATCAGTATAGCATGGCCAAATACGAATATCTTACCCATAACACATGTAGGACCAGGTTTCCAATGTGTCAAAGATCCCAAGGGCCTCAGAGACCCAAGGCAATGCTCACACCAGAACCACATACTCAGAAATGTTTTAAAAAGAGATAAGGAACCAGTTCCCAGTGTGTCAGAGTTCATAGGAGTCTCACATGGACCCTAAGTAGTGCTCACCCTGGGGTGGTCGAGGATAGAACCTAAGGGACTAAGAGTGGAAGTTTTAAAAAGAGCAACATCATATAAAGAGAGACAGATTTAAACAATTTTGATTTCAGAAGAAAACAAAGTTTAAGACATATAACTTGTAGACAGAATTTGCACCCAGAAAACAAGCAAGGTTCATGCTCAAACACACAGTTCAAATGAGTTGAAGTCTGGTTAACAGTCTAGTTAAGCTGGGTATTCAATGCTAGCATTTAGGACAACCTTATTTAATCACAGAAGCAATTAGGCAAAATAGCCAGGTTATCACATGAATTCAGAGGGATACCAGACATGTTGATAGGGCATATGAATTAAGTAACTAATCTGTAGAGTTATGATAGTACCCTAAAAATGAAAAGTTCAGAACAGGTGCAGGATTAGCAAGCAGTGTGCAGGGACAAGTTAAACATTAGACCAGTTTTTAAGAGGATTCATATTATTCAAAACAACAATCTAACTTAACAGTGTTAACCATTGGATTAAAAGAAAAGCATGTAAACAGGCAGAATCATGCTTAGAGAGAGATCTTAGACATGATGGGTTATAAACACAAATCAGGAACACATAAAAATGGCATGACAAAGGATAGTCACTCACCAGTTAAGCGAGCAAAATCAGAATAATACCACAAAGTTGAGAGCTCAGAATGTTTGGCCTTGGCTTTCAGCCGGCCAAGACCAGTAGAAAGCGAGAGAATAGAGAGAGTATAGAACCAGAAGCTTTAAATTTTTAGTGAGTGTCTATAGAGTTCGAGTCTTGTCTTGAGGGGGGGGGGGAGGGGAAAAGTTTTAAATAGTATTCAATTAGGCGAACAAATACGGGAAGAAATCAAACACACATAAGTAAGGAAAGAGATTAATCACATAATCAGTTGAAGTCTAGTTTTAGGACAAATAATACAGAGTTCAGTAAATTAACAGAGTATAATAGCGTGTAATCAGGAGAGTAACACTTAGAATAAGGAACATATCAATTAACAGTCAGTCTCACGGCAAATAAGGTAAGCAATAATAGGAGCATGGTAGATTGACTAGGAATAAGGAAAGTATCAGTACCATACGAAAAAGGAAAAAGTCTCAAACCCTAGTTTTAGGTAAAATATACAAAATCGGCAGTAATAACAAGCAAAGAGATGCATATAGGCATATAGACATAGATTTTACCACAATAATTAAAGAATCAAACAGATTTGACTTGATTTCGATAATCAAAAATCCCTAATTTAGGGTAAGTAAAAATCAGTCAGAAATTAATGAAGAGAGTTATAATAAGATGCGCAAAGACATATAGACGGAAAGATTAAGGAAAAAATAATTAAAGAATCAAGAACCAGATTAGATCTAGAAAGATCTGAAACCTAGTTTTAGGGTAAGCATAAAATCGCGAAGAATCTCATAGATTCATACCATAAAGAAACGAGAACGAACAAGAATGGAAAGAGGTCAAAGATTTGAACCAGATTTGGTTTACAATAGGAGAGATCTGCTTGCCATGTTAGGCAAGCAATCATGTAACACCATAAATGGGTAACCACTAGCGAGATAGGATGAGTAAGGTAAGAAGAATTGTTGATGGATTCCATATTTGGGTTGGAATCAAAGGGGAGATTGGGTGACGACGCTAGGGTTTGACAAGAGAGAAGGGGAAGAGATGAGAGAATCCAGAGGCGGCGAGTTTGGGTGAATGAGAGTTAGGGTTAGGGGGTTTGGTTAATTAAAATACGGAGAAGGAATGTGAGCCGTTGATCTTGAAAGATCAACGGCTGGGATTTAAAAGGGACCGGGGCGGGTTATAGTAGACGGGTACCAACCGGGTTAGGGGTTGGGTTAATTTGGTTTGGGTTGGGGTATTTTGGGCTGGTGTATATGGGTGTTGGGCTTAGGAGTTTAAGTAACTGGGCTGGGGTAATTGGGTTAGGTTCGAAAATGATTAAGGAAAAGGGGCTATTATTTAAATACCTAATTTAACAAATAAATAATTTATAAAAAATAATTAATAAATAACAAAAATATCACTTGTACATGTAATTTAAATAATTACTTATCATTATAAAAATATAAAAAATTATTTTTCGTGCAAATAATGTAATTATGCGTATATATGGGCTTTTATTGCAAAATATGCAATATATATATACATATATATATATATATATATATATATATATATATATATATATATATATATATATATATATATATATNATATCTTAATATGGATATAAATGATGAAAAATTAAATAATAGATCATTATAAAATTATTTGTGATATAATTAATAATTCTTTATATAAAAATGCAGGAATAAATTGATTAAAAGCCTTTAAAAATTATTAAAAAATTATGGAAAAATACTTGGTGATGCTCATGCACTATTTTGAAGGTATATATGTATATTTGAGAGATATGAGGGAAAAATTGGGTATCAACAGTTGCCCCTCTTTACCCGGGAAGGATGAAAGAGTTGTCGGGTAAAGAAATGATGATCAATTTTGACCGAACGGGGTGTTTTGAAAATATAGGCCTCACCCTGGTCTTTGAGCTGCCTACATATCCCTGGTTTTACAGGATTAGACCGTGTGTAGTTCTAGACCCAACGGTGAATGAAACCGATGCAATTGTTATAGGTATGTTCCTTTGGGAAGAATAGTATTAAATGGATTTGTGCGGAGTTATAAATGTGAATCTGAAACGTAACGGATGTATACAGGGCAGATATCTGAACGGTCATGGAGTAAAGGCGAGTAATTGATGGGAGTCGGTTACGTTCGGTATAAGGACTGGGTATGAATGGTATGAGCGGAAACCGGAGCGAAGGTTGCTCCTGTTTGAAGAACGGTTAACTTCTGAATTACCTGCAAAACTTAAAACACGATGCGTGCAAATATATATGGATTACTGCGAGAATTTAAACATGATGCAAATTCTCTTTGGACCATGAAGGTTGTTTTTGGACATTGAGGATGACGTCCTTAGACCATGACGTCCTGGGCCATGAATCATGACATAAAGGATTTGCAGGCCATGAAATGGTGTTCTCGGGCCATGAGAATGGTGCCTCCAAACCTTGATGCCTTTGAATAATGATGTGCGATATTGAGAGATCCTCAGGCCATGACATGGTGCCTTCAGGCTATGAGGATGATGCCTTCGGACTATGAAGCCTTTGGACAAAATGGCGATGTTTCAGCCCATGAGATGCAGAAACATGATGCTTGAGATAAAACAAGACAGAGTCTAGTCTTGTGCAGGGTCGGGGGCAGAGCTTAGCCCCGAAAGAAGAGGATAATGCAAGGTTTGGAATAGAGCATAGCTATATGAGAAGGCAGTGCTTAGCCTTATGCAAATGGAGAGGCAGGGCTTAGCCTTTGAGACAATGCTTAGTCTCATGTAGGCGGAAGGCAATGCTTAGCCTTATGCAAATGAGGAGGCAGGGCTTAGTCTCATGCAAAGAGAAGGCAATGCTTAGCCTTATGCAAATAGGGAGGCAAGGCTTAGCCTTTGAGACAGTGCTTAGTCTCATGCAAAGAGAAGGCAATGCTTAGCCTTACGCAAATAGGGAGGCACGGCTTAGCCTCATGCAAGAATTGAGACAGGGCTTAGTCTCCTGCAAAGAGAAGGCAATGCTTAGCCTTATGCGAATAGGGAGGCAGAGCTTAGCCTCATGCAAATAGAGGAGACAATGCTTAGTCTCATGCAAGAGAAGGTAGAGCTTAGCTTTATGCAATTGAGGAGGCAGGGCTTAGCCTCATGCAAATAGGGAGGCATGGCTTCGCCTCACGCAAATAGAAGGCAATGCTTAGCCTTATGCGAATAGGGAGGCAGGGCTTAGCCTCATGCAAGATTTGAGACAGGGCTTAGTCTCATGCAAATAGAAGGCAATGCTTAGCCTTATGTAAATGAGAAGACAGGGCTTAGCCTCATGCAAGGTTTGAGACGGGGCTTAGTCTTATGCAAGTAGAAGACAAATAGCAAATAGGAGCAGAATATTTCTAAGCTGGAGATATGTTTGCGCTTGGCGGTCTGGTTATTATGAAGGTAATGATTTTAAGGCACACGTACTTGTGGTTATTCCTTGTTCCTGCATCCAAAGAAAAATTGTGAGTTTTGCGGGGGAGGTTGGTTCATGCTTTGTCTGCTTGCTTTGCGTTGGAGATCCTATTCGAGTTACCCTGGGTAACACCTGGCTGCCATAGAAATAAAATTTTCGAAAAATATGCACTTATTTGATGAAATAGAGTTATTTTAGAAAACATAGTGGTATATAATATCAAGTAAATTAGATGAACTAATGACTGCGACACTTTTAGAGACATTGCGGCTTCTTTGCATTAGAATTTTGAGGGTCCTCCTCAAAATGCTGCCCCAGTTTAGTAAGTGATCCTTCGGCCGTTCTGCATGTAACGAAGTTTGTTGGACCTGCTCCGAAATTTTGAGAATCCTTCTCAAAATTCTACCCCAGTTACTTAACCAATTTTCTGACTGTCTCACATATGATGACGTCGGCTGGACTTGCTCCGGAATTTTGAGGGTCCTCTTTAAAATTCTGCCCCAGTTTCTGGTTCTGGGAGAATGAAGATTTTATTAAGATGTGACCAAACCCACAGGGCTGCCTACATATCCCCTCTTAAACGGGAATCGTGTCAAGCGTAGTTCAGTTACATCAGATGAAGAAATGTAAACAATCTAAACGTAGTATCTCTTGACTGCGTCTGAATTAATAGGTTTTGGCCAAATTTCTCCGTCCATTTCTGCAAGTATGAGTGCTCCTCTTGTTAGTACTCGATGAACCATGTAGGGCCCTTGCCAATTGGGTAAAATTTTTCCTTTGGCTTCATCTTGATACGGAAAGATTCGCTTCAGCACCAGCTGCCCCGGTGTGAATTACCTTGGTTTGACCCTTTTGTTGAAAGCTCTGGACATTTTGTTCTGATGAAGCTGACCATGACACACTGCATTCATCTTTTTTCCATCTATGAGGGCTAATTGCTCATAGCGACTCCTTATCCATTCTGCATTACTGAGTTCGGCTTCTTGTATGATCCTCAAAGAAGGAATTTCTACCTCGGCGGGAATGACAGCTTCGGTACCATGAACCAACAGATAGGGAGTTGCACCGGTTGATGTGCGGACTATAGTACGGTATCTCAATAAGGCGAATGGTAACTTCTCGTGCCATTGCTTGTGATTTTCTACCATTTTCCTTAGTATCTTCTTGATGTTCTTGGTAGCAGCTTCTACGGCTCCGTTCATTTGAGGCCTGTATGCTATGGAGTTTTTATGCTTGATTTTGAAAGTTTCACACATGTCTTTCATCAGATCACTGTTGAGATTGGCGGCATTATCAGTGATGATGGACTCGGGAACCCCAAATTTACAAACAATACGATCCCTGACAAAATCTGCGATGACTTTCTTGGTTAAAGCTTTGTAAGATGCAGCCTCTACCCATTTTGTGAAGTAATCGATGGCCACTAAAATGAACCTGTGCCCGTTTAAAGTAGTGGGTTCGATCGGACCAATGACATCCATTCCCCAGGCAGTAAAAGGCCAAGGTGCACTTGTTGCGTTGAGTGTGTTTGGCGGCATTGGTGGCATTTCTGGACGTACCAGATGCAATCTGTTTCCAGAGTCATCCAAAAGTATCCGGCTCTGAGTATCTTCTTGGCTAGAACAAAACCGTTCATATGTGGACCGAGGTTCCAACATGTATTTCCGCGAGCAATTTGGAAGCTTCTTTGGCGTCAACGCGCCTTAATAGTCCTAGGTTAGGTGTTCTCCTATACAAAATTCCCCCGCTTTGGAAGAAGTGATTGGACAGCCTACGCAGTGTGCGTTTCTGAGTATGGTTCGCCTGCTCTAGGTATTCTCCTTTCGCCAAATATTCCTTGATATCATGGAACCATGGATTTCCGACCGTTTCTTCTTCAATAGGAGCACAATAAGCTGGCTGACTATGGATCCTTACTGGAATGGGATCGATGAAATTCTTATCTGGGTGCTGTATCATGGAAGACAAAGTAGCTAGTGCATCTGCGAACTCGTTCTGGATTCTTAGAACATGTTTGAATTCTATCTTTGTGAACCTCTTCATCAGCTGTTGCACATGATACATGTATGGTAGTATCTTGGTGTTTTTCGTAGCCCATTCTCCTTGAACCTGATGTACCAGAAGATCCGAATCACCGATCACCAGCAACTCTTGTATATTCATGTCGATGGCCAAATTGAGCCCCATGATGCAAGCCTCATATTCTGCCATGTTGTTGGTACATGGAAACCTAAGCTTTGCGGATACCGGATAATGCTGACTTGTCTCTGACACCAAAACTGCTCCAATACCCACTCCTTTGAAGTTTGCAGCTCCGTCGAAAAACATCCTCCAGCCATCGTAGGCTTCAGCAATGTCCTCTCCTACGAATGACACTTCTTCGTCAGGAAAATACATTTTGAGTGGTTCATATTCTCCTCCTACAGGATTTTCGGCAAGATGATCTACCAAAGGTTGTCCCTTGACTGCCTTCCGAGTTACATAGATGATATCGAACTCACTCAGCAATATCTGCCACTTGGCCAACTTCCCGGTAGGCATAGGCTTCTGAAAGATGTACTTCAGAGGGTCTATCCTTGATATGAGGTATGTGGTATAGGCACAGAAGTAATGTCTCAATTTCTGAGCTGTCCATGTCGAAGCACAACAAGTACATTCTAGCAGAGAGTACCGTATTTCATAAGGTGCGAACTTCTTGCTCAAGTAATATATGGCTTGCTCCTTTCTTCCCGTCTCGTCATGTTATCCCAAAACACAACTGAAAGCCCCATCTAGTACTGATAAATAGAGTAGCAAAGGTCTCCTTGGCTCTGGAGGGACTAGGACTGGCGGTATGGACAGGTATTCCTTGATTTTGTCGAAAGCCTTCTGACAATCTTTGGTCCAACTGATCGCAGCATCCTTCTTCAGCATTTTGAAAATTGATTCACATATTACTGTGGACTGTGCTATGAAGCAGCTGATGTAATTGAGACGTCCCAGGAAACTCATCACGTCCCTCTTGTTCTTTGGTGGTGGTAACTCTTGGATAGCTTTAACCTTTGAGGGGTCCAACTCGATTCCTCGACGGCTGACGGTGAATCCCAGTAATTTTCTGGTAGGAACCTTGAATGCATATTTTGCGGGGTTTAGTTTTAAATTGTGCTTCCGTAGCCGGTCAAAGAACTTCCTCAAGTCTGCTATGTGATATGTGGCTTTCTTGGATTTGATGATGACGTTGTCAACATATACCTATATTTCCTTGTGTATCATATCATGGAAGATGGTTGTCATGACTCTCATATAGGTGGCCCCAGCATTCTTCAGACTGAATGGCATCATTTTGTAGCAGTACACTCCCCATGGTGTAATAAAAGTTATTTTCTCTGCGTCTTCTTCGTCCATCCAAATTTTATGATAACCCGCGAAGCAATCTACACAAGATTGGAGTTCATGCTTGGCGCAATTGTCAATCAGAATGTGTATGTTTGGTAGTGGAAAATCATCCTTGGGACTTGCTATGTTTAAATCCCAATAGTCAACACACACCCTGACTTTCCCATCCTTCTTCGGAACAGGTACGATATTGGCTAACCAGGTTGGGTACTCAACTACCCTGAGGACTTTGGCTTTGATCTACTTAGTGACTTCCTCCTTGATTTTTAGGCTCATGTCCGGTTTGAACTTATTGAGTTTCTGCTTCACCGGCGAACACATTGGATTGGTAGGCAACTTATGAGCCACTATGGATGTGCTCAATCCGGTCATGTCATCATATGACCATGCAAAAATATCCTCATATTCTTTTCAGGAAACGAGTATATTCTTTCTTCTCTGATGGTGACAGGTGGATACTTATGCGAGTTTCTTTGATGGTTTCAGAATCTCCCAAATTGATTGCCTCGATTTCGTCCAGGTTGGACTTAGGCTTATTCTTAAAATTCTTAACTTCTCTGATAACTTCCTTAGGTATCTCATCTTCTTCTTCCGAGTCACTATCCTTATGTTGCGTTGTCTCATCACATGTCACAGTCGTTGGTTCATCAGGATAAGTAATAATAATGCCGAAGAGGAAAAAATATAAAAGATAATAATAAATACTAAAATAACAATGCATTAATTAAATCTCTAAAACATCAAAACAGGTACAGCTCGATGACTCGAGTAATTATTTCAAAACAAAATGCGTCTTAAAACAAAATAGTGGAAATATCTTAAATGCTTAAAAATAACTTTTAAAAACAGATCATGCTAATTGCCAGGCTACCCAGGAACTCGACGGGCCCGGGATGGTGCACCAGTCCAATTCTTGAGAACAACTCCCTTCTCCATGGTCTGAATGGTGAGGTCTTCTTCCTCCTCCTCCTCCTCCTAAACTATTGCATTGCAATCCATATCTTCGTCTTCTAGAAACAGGTTCCTTAGCCCAGCCAAAGCTTCCTCTTCTGCAGATCCCCATATTGTATCGGCCTGATGAAAGGTCTGACTCAGATGCGGCACTAGCTGCTCAAGAGGGTAATAGGGACCACACCATGGTGGCGACCAATCATCATACTCCTGCCAGGTATACTGATACCCAAGTCCAAAGGTGGTACCGTGACGTTTTGGTTGTATTGGCTTAGTGATGCCCTGGAGATTCTTACCGAGACTTTACCGGGTTCATACCCTGACCATGCCAGTATGCTTTCTATTTTGCTACTCCACCATTTATCTTTCTCAATTGCATTGACACGCTCGATGCGGTGATAAGTTTCTCCACCCAACTTTCTTCTATTCTCGACAACCGGGACGATTTGACAGGTGTAAATGGGATTACTTCCATCTCCATGAATGATTACCTCTTGATGGTTCCATTCAAACTTCACGGCCTGGTGTAGTGTAGAAGCTACAACTCTAGCAGCGTGTATCCAAGGTCTTCCCAATAAAAGATTGTAAGTAGCAGATATGTCCAATAATTAAAATTCAACATCGAACCAAGTCGGGCCCATTTGAAACAAAGGTTGATTTCCCCAATTATGGCCCTTTGAGACCCATCAAATGCTTTTACATTCATATTCCCTGCTCGTATCTCATGGAAATCTTTACCCAACCTTTCAAAGTAGTCAACGGACAAATATTGAGGCTTGAAACCCCATCTATTAGGACTCTGGCAATGAATTTGTCCTCAAACTGTACCGTGATGTGCAGTGCTCTGTTGTGACTTAATCCTTCAGGTGGTAATTCATCTTCGTGAAAGGTGATCTTGTGACTTTCCAGCACTTGCCCCACCATGTTGGCCATTTCTCCACTGGTGATGTTGTTGGGCATGTAAGCTTCATTCAACACTTTCATTAACGCATTCCTATGCGTCTCAGAATTCTGTAGCAGCGACAGAATGGAAATCTGAGCAGGGGTTTTGTTCAGATGGTCAACAACAGAGTATTCTCTTGCCTGTACTTTCCTCCAGAGATCATCTGGACCAGTTTCAATGATGGGTTGTTTGGCAGCAGCTTCCTTGCTTGTTCCTCCCAAATTTTCAGGTGTATAGATTCTTCCAGTTCTGGTTATCCCCTATGCAGCACCAGACTCTTTCATTTTTGCTTTTCCTTTTCTCCTAGCTTCGGCAACATAATCCCAAGGTATGGCATTGGAATTGAAGGGTGGTGTGGATGCTACCGGCACAGTGAAGGGTGTGGCTACTTCTACTTCAATGGAGTAGGTGTAGTCGCATGTGCTGTCACTTCTGTTTCAAACGGAACTGATGTGGCTATTGTCACTTCGACTTGTGGTTGTATCTATACCACAATAGGAGTGAGTGTGACTGCAGAGGGTCTTCACCTTCCCGAATAAGCCCGATTGATCCTTCAAGATCCCATTCTTCATCAGTTTCTATCACATTTACTCCTTCACCCCTATGATCTGGTAGGGGATTGTTGCGGCTTCCTTTGCTTGTATGACTTTGTATCGATCAGGGTTTGAATCTTGTCTTTCAGAGTGCAGCATTCATCAATAGTATGCCCCTTAATGCTGGAATGGTACGCACATGTTTTGTTCGGGCTGACCCATTGGGAGGAGTTTTCCATGGTGACATCGGGAATAGGGGTGACATATCCGGCAGCCTTCAATCTTTCATATAGCTGGTTGATGGGCTCAGCAATAGGGGTGTATTGTCTGAGCGACCTGCGATCGAAATTGGGTCTGGGTTTTTGATAGTTTTGTTAGGTTGGAGGTGAATGGTAATAGGCTGGCTGGGAGTTATAAGTGTGGTAGGTGGTAGCGGATTGAGGATATCTGGGAGGTGAAGGTTGGTATGTGGGTGGAGGTGTTTGGTAGGTGAGTGGAGATTTTGGACCTTGGGCCACCATCACTGCCCCTACTTCTTTCTTCTTTGATATACTCCCAGACTGTAATGCCTTGTTCGTAGCCTGCAATGCCCCTAAATTAGTTACCATCTCGTTCTTGATCCCTTATTCAATCCTTTCCCGGAGTTTGATGATGTCGGAAAATTTGTGCTTTTCGATGACCATTAACCTTTCATTGTATTGTGGATCTTGGGCCCTGACGAAGAATTTGTTCATCTGCTCTTCTTCCAAGGCCGGCCTAACCTTTGCAGCTTCTGACCTCCATCGAGTAGCATACTCGCGGAAAGTTTCCGCTGGTTTCTTCTTGAGGTTCTGTATGTAGAAGACGTCCGGTGCATTCTCTGTATTAAACCTAAATCAGTCCATGAAGTCTGATGCCATGCTTACCCAATTAACCCACTTCTTGGGATTTTGACCGATATACCAAGATAGGGCATCTCGAGTGAGACTCCTCATGAATAGCTTCATGTGAATTCTTTCATCTTTCCCAACTCCCACGAGCTTGTCATAGTACGTCCTCAAATGTACCTTTGGGTCACCTGTTCCGTCGAACATCTCGAACTTGGGAGGTTTGTAACCCTCCGGCAGTTCTACGTCCGGCTGAATGCACAGATCTTCATAATTCAAATCCTCAATTCCTTTGCCTCCTTCAACACCCTGGACTCAGCTTGTGAGCTTCTTGAGCTCCTCCGCCATGTTCTTAGCGAGCAGGACCTTCTCGGCGGATTCTGGTGTGTATGAGATTGGTTGAGCGGAGTGGGGTAAGGTTTCTATGTATATGGGATTGTTTTGGTGGATGCCGGGGGTTTGAGTGTAGTGGTGATCATTAGTTGAATTTTGCGGATCAGGGATAGGTTGTGGGGTATTCTGAGGAGTATGGTAAGTGAATTGTGGGTATTGAGTCGGGAGATGCTGATGTTGAGGAGGTGTAGGTACGGGTGGAGGATTAGGATTTTGGGGAGGTGTTGCACATTGATGGGGTGTGGGAGGATTTTGTGGACGTTGGTTTGGTGTGTTTTGAGGAGGTGCTAGGTTTTGAGCATTTTGCTGGTTAATATCTAGGACGTTTAGGGTGAGGGAGAGGTTTGCCAAGTTGCGGACCTGCTCAAGTTCTCCCTGCAATTCCAGTATTTTCTGTTCCAACTGTAGGACCAAATCATTTTGGATCGGAGTACTCCGACCATCTGAAGTTTTAACATTTTCCACGTGCGCAACATTTTCTTTCTGGATACCACTCATATCACCCATCTTAGCTTTTCCCTTGCCTTTCGGATTACTTGGAGGAGGAGGAGGTGGAGGGCCTCTAGAGCTGGTGTGATATGCTGACGATGCCAGTATGTGCGAACCAACCTTAGGGGATGAGAATAATCAAAATAAAGAAAAAAAAATGCAAAAAGGTAAATAAGTCAGTAAGGATTAAGAAAAGTATCTGCAGTATTTAAACACGTTTGCAGGGATATAAATTCGCGTCCTAATTTGGGGAACCTCGTTATCCCCATGGTAAGCCTAGCGACAAGTAGGTTTGGAGAGATTTAATGCCGATAAATGCCTCATTTCATTAATGTAATAAATAAGACGAACCTAAAACGACAATAAATAAATGAGTTACTAATGGCATATGCCTTATTACATTCGAATTCCAAAATGGTTCAAGAGACAGATAAACCTAATCTACTTGATCCCGGAGGGACCTTCTCCATATTTGACCTTCTTGGCTCCGTCAATTAGATTCCCCAGGTCGTGCATGTCCAATAGTAAGTACGCCCTTGCTAGGTGTCCTCCCTCGTTGCCTTCTGCATTCTAACAGTCTACGACCCTTTTCCTCATCTTTCCTTCCAGTTCCATTAGACCCTGCTCCAAATATTCCAGCCTTTCTGTCGATCTTGTAGCCATTTCCTTCCATTCGTTAATTGATTCCATGACGAACTTGTGTTGTTCCAAATGCCTGGCTTCGGATTCAAGGACTATGTTGCGTAGCCTCTCATATTTCACTTGTGCTTCAGCAGCTTCATCTATGACCCTGTTTCCTTGACCAATCCCTGGCTCGACTATTCCTGCTATGTTATCTTCTAACCATGATGGGTAGAAGTACACATGACCTTCGTGATATCGATCTGGCTCGATAGTATCCTTTTCCACGATAATCTTCAAGTGCCACATGTGCCGGGCCTCACATTTGTATAGAATGGCATCACCCTGAAATCGGCTCTGTAATGACTCATTTTGTAGACTCATGGTATGACTTGTTTTCTACCAGCTTGGCTCATGACCCTGATAGGAACATAGGGATGTATTCCCCTTAACCCAATCAACACCAAATGCGGAACATCCCTGGATCTGATGATGAATTCATTAGTAGGGAACCACCCGAACATCCAGTGGACGGTCCTCAGTCAAATTGCTGAGAAACTGTGCCCATTCTGTAGCATCCTCTGGCTGTGCAAACCTGTCTGGGATAAAGGTCATTCTTTTAGCATGGTGGAAAGCTATGTGATCATTCCATGGTCTCTGTGGAAACTCTTGGCGGTATTGGCCCCTCTGAAGATGTTCTAACAACCAAATCTGCAGTAGCAAATTGCAACCCTCAAAATGTTTGAACCCTTTCTTGCAGCGATCCAGAGCCCGGTATATGTCTGCTACAATCATCGGAACAATAGTGTAGGTTTGTCCCACAATTCCCTCCATTAAAGCTTTGGTTACCATGGCCATCCTGGTGTGAATTCTGTCCTCTTGGCTTGGAAACACTATCATACCTAGAAAGCAGACGATGAATACAAAAACTCTACGATGACTCCAACCTAGGGAGGTGATGGAGAATTCATCATGAAAGATACGGTAAGATTTGCTGTATCATATCGTTCATAGGGGAAGTCGAAGGGTATGTAGGACTTCTTCAGGCACTCAAAGTTATCATTCTTTCTCAGACCCATCATCTTCAGAAACCCCCTGATCGTGCGGTTTTCCGATACTAGTAAACCGGGACTATCCTATGGTAATCCAGCGAATCCTCCTATTTCCTCCAAAAGAGGAGTCATTTCTATATTGCCAAAACAGAATACGACCCTTTCTCCGTCCCAGAACATAGTAGCAGCCTCAATTAGCATGTTGTTTGGTTGGATGTCCAATAAGGAGGGTAAGTTTCCAAGAACCCTTTTCACGTGGTTTTTGTCGCTTGGCGAAAGGTTTTCCCACCAATCCAACAATAGCGGTGGTATACTTTCGACCATGCCGAACCTGGGGACTTCGTGCATCCTTTTCTGCAAAATAAACAGAGTTAGACCCTTGCCCCCTCCGGATTCGACTACTTACACATTAACGATTAGCATGTCGGCATTTATCTCTCCAAATAATGCACATATCATGGTGCGCCCGTTGGGATTATGGAAATCCCGGTGGACTTTGGACAAGGTTTTTCTTAGAGGGTTATCATGCGGATATCATATTATCCCAGGCTAGGTTTGATCATGATGCATGTACAATCATTATCAGAGTAAGGTTTCTATAGAAATCTAGACTGGTACCCTCAAGCGGACAACTCGAGGGGGAAAGGCACGGAACCATCGACTACACCGCTGATCGGCTAGTTTTAACGTAAATAAGCCTTTCCAAATTTAAAGGGTGATTTTAGGAAGAGCGCTACGAGTGGAATATGATGTTGAGTAAAAGGAAAAATAAAACATTGTCAAATATTATCACATGTTTTGAAAATAAAATGCGGTATTGAATAAACATAAAGACATAAAGGAAAGAAAAACAGGGAAGAAGTTAGTTTGTGAAATGAAGGAATTAATAAAGCAAGTAAAGGGGGTAAGGATTGGGGAGAGACATGATATAGCGAAATTGAAAGTCAGGCACATGATTAGGAAATAAGGGGAAACACACGTTGTAGTTAATTAAACAAAGAATTGCATGTGAGTTCATACAAAGGGGAAATAGGGAAAAGGATGTGCATGTAGCAAATAAAAGCAAAATAACAAACATACGCTTTTCGGGAAAGACAAATTCATGCAGATCAAGTTCATAATGGTAAGAACCTAAGGATATCCCCAGCAGAGTCGACATGCTGTCGCGCGCCCTTTTTCTCGCGAAATCGGGTTTCAACATTTCGATGACTCCTTTGAGAGAGTAGGGAAAAAGGAATTGGTTAGAGTCGCCACCTAACAGATTAAGGTGCGTTAGGAAACCTAGAGCAGATAACTCATGTTATACCAGTTTGCATCACCAGAGATTGGGTAAGGGCTCAAAATTACCTTGAGGGGAAGGTGTTAGGCACCCCTCGAGGTCCACAATGGTGGGTCCCGGCTAAACTTAATATATGAATTAGTCTAATAAGGAACCTAGAGAATCACTTAATAGGGATGGGGGTCCTAAATTTTTTAGCCTAAAGGATCACCCCGTGCAACATAAATAATACTTCGTAACTCCCTCGAGTCGGGGTGTTACTCATATTATTCAGCGGGTACAGACTATCATCTCCTCCTACCCGATTACTATCTTTAAGTTGTTACCTAAAGCGCTCTAACTGATTCTAGTTCGATTCCTATGCATGCACTACCCGTCCCTTACCTATAGTCCTGGAGGCATTAGGAATTCTATTTGGGATACTTCTAGACTAAGCCTAGGTTGCTCAAAATGTAAAAGACTAGGCGACAAACAAAACATGTTAGGACTTGCAAATACAAAGCAAATATGGGCTCATGTTAACCTCCGCACGTAAACAGCAAATGCACACAACTAATAATCTTTATCGATCTTAAAATCCTACAGGCAGGATATCTATGTGAGAAGACAGATGTACAGAAACAATTTCATTAATGCTAGTGTTAGGACCTACTGTTTGTCTAATGGTTTTAATGAATATCGTCTGGGCACTTCAAACAGTAATGCATCACACTTACAGAATCCAGAATTATTATTAAGTCATATAGGCATACTGTCTAAGTGATTGACAGTGGCGATTATATTCAGAACCAATTAACAGAATCTTATAGGCATAATTTCTAATGTCGAACTGACTTAAATCCTATAGGCATGATCTCTTTTTCCTAAAACTGATCTTAATCCTATAGGCATGGTATCTATTACTAGACTGATTTAAATCCTATAGGGATGATCTCTAGGTTTGAAATTGACTTTAATCCTATAGGAATGATACCTATTAAGCAGTGATACAGGCAGAAGTTATACATGTTACCAGAAAAAATAATTAAATCAAACATTGAGGTCCTGTAGGCATGGTTGCTAACACATATTTATTGGACAAATTAATGCAACCGGTAGGCAGGATTTCTAATATGCAAATATAATCCTATAGGCAAGCTTGCTAATATACAAATATAGAACTCAGAATCAACATCACCAAAGAAAGTCCTATAGGCAGGATTTCTAAAACACATTGCAGAATTTAACAATTTTGACGAGTGAGCAGAATTAATAACATAGATGAATCCCTTTAGGCAGGGTTTCTACCTAGTTTAACAAAAGGAAATAAGAAATCACCCCCGATTTTACTAAATACCGTAGAATCTGTTTATTACAAAGTTATTACAGACCAAAAATGAGTTACATAATAGTAATAAGATACACTATAGGTAGCCTTCATTAGGCCCAAATAAACCTGGGAACCAGGCCTTCAAACCAATCAACTTCGAGGCTCAATTCATAGGTACAGCATGGCCAAATACGAATATCTTACCCATAACACATGTAGGACCATGTTTCCAATATGTCAAAGATCCCAGGCCTCAAGGACCCAGGGCAATGCTCACACGAGAACCACATACTCAGAAATGTTTTAAAAAGAGATTAGGAACAAGTTCCCAGTGTGTCAGAGTTCACAGGAGTATCACATGGACCCTGAGCAGTGCTCACCCTGGGGTGGTCGAGGATAGAACCTAAGGGACTAAGAGTGGAAGTTTTTAAAAGAGCAACAGCATATAAAGAGAGACATATTTAAACAATTTTGATTTCATAAGAAAACAAAGTTTAAGACATATAACTTGTAGACATAATTTGCTCCCAAAAAACAAGCAAGGTTCTTGCTCAAACACACAGTTCAAATGAGTTGAAGTCTGGTTAATAGTCTAGTTAAGCTAGGTATTCAATGCTAGCATTCAGAGGGATACCAGACATGTTGACAGGGCATATGAATTAAGTAACTAACCTGTAGAGTTAGGATAAGTACACATTGATAGTACCCAAAAAATGAAAAATTCAGAACAGGTGCAGGATTAGCAAGCAGTGTGCAGGGACAAGTTAAACATTAGACCAGTTTTTAAGAGGATTCATATTATTCAAAACAACTAATCTAAATTAACAGTGTTAACCATTGGATAAAAAGAAAGCATGTAAACAGGCAAAATCATGCTTAGAGAGAGATCTTAGACATGCTGGGTTATAAACACAGATCAGGAACACATAAAAATGGCATGATAAAGGATAGTCACTCACTAGTTAAGCGAGCAACAACAGAATAATACCACAAAGTTGAGAGCCCAAAATGTTTGGCCTTGGCTTTCAACCGGGCAGACCAGTAGCAAGCGAGAGAATAGAGAGATTATAGATCCAAAAGCCTTAAATTTTTAGTGAGAGTCTATAGAGTTCGAGTCTTGTCTTGAAGGGGGAGAGGGGAAAAGTTTTAAATAATATTCAATTAGGCGAACAAATACGGATAGAAATCAAACACACATAAGTAAGGAAAGAGATTAATCACAGAATCAGTTGAAGTCTAGTTTTAGGACAAATAATACAGATTTCAGTAAATTAACAGAGCATAATAGCGCGTAATCAGGCGAGTAACACCTAGAATAAGGAAAATATCAATTAACAGCCAGTCTCACGGAAAATATGGTAAGCAATAATAGAAGCATGGTAGATTGACTAGGAATGAGGAAAGTATTAGTACCATATGAGAAAGGAAAAAGTCTCGAACCCTAGTTTTAGGTAAAATATACAAAATCGGCAGTAATAACAAGCAAAGAGATACATATAGACAGAGATTTTAACACAATAATTAAAGAATCAAACAGATTTGGCTTGATATCGCAGAATCAAAAATCCCTAATTTAGGGTAAGTAAAAATCAGTCAGAAATTAACGAAGAGAGTTATAATAAGATGCACAGAGACATATAGACGGAGAGATTAAGGAAAAAATAATTAAAGAATCAAGAACCAGATTAGATCTAGAAAGATCTGAAACCTAGTTTTAGGGTAAGCATAAAATTGCGAAGAATCTCATAGATTCATACCATAAAGAAACGAGAACGAACACGGATGGAAAGAGGTCAAAGATTTGAACCATATTTGGTTCACAATAGGAGAGATCTGCTTACCATGTTAGGCAAGCAATCATGTAACACCATAAATGGGTAACCAGTAGCCAGATAAGATGAGTAAGGTAAGAAGAATCGTTGATGGATTCCATATTTGGGTTGGAATCAAAGGGGAGATTGGGTGACGACGCTAGAATTTGACAAAGAGAGAAGGGGAAGAGATGAGAGAATCCAAAGGCGGCGGGTTTGGGTGAATGAGAGTTAGGGTTAGGGGGTTTGGTTAATTAAAATAGGGAAAAGAGATGTGGGACGTTGATCTTGAAAGATCAACGGGTGGGATTTAAAAGGGACCGGGGCGGGTTATAGTAGACGGGTACCGACCAGGTTAGGGGTTGGGTTAATTTGGTTTGGGTTGGGGTATCTTGGGATGGTGTATATGGATGTTGGGCTTAGGAGTTTAAGTAACTAGGCTGGGGTAATTGGGTTAGGTCCGAAAATGATTAAAGAAAAGGGGCTATTATTTAAATACCCAATTTTACAAATAAATAATTTATAAAAAATAATTAATAAATAAAAAAAATATCACTTGTGCATGAAAATGATTTAAAATAATTACTTAACATTATAAAAATATAAAGAGTCATTTTTCGTGTAAATAATGTGATTATGCGTATATCTGGGCTATTATTGCAAAATATACAATTTTGGCCTAAGGATGCAAATATAACTATAATAAATGCNATATATATATATATATATATATATATATATATATATATATATATATATATATATATATATATAATATGGATATAAATGATGAAAAATTAAATAATAGATCATTATAAAATTATTTGTGATGCAATTAATAATTATTTATATAAAAATGCAGGAATAAATTGATTAAATGCCTTTAAAAATTATAAAAATTTATGGAAAAATACTTGGTGATGCTCATGCACTATTTTGAAGGTATATATGTATATTTGAGAGATATGAGGAAAAAATTGGGTATCAACACCAACCTCAACTTTGAATCAATACCCAATTATTACCAAAAGTCCGTAAACATGATAAGAACGATCAACAAAACGATTAACTAGTCTAAGCATGGATAATATGATAAAGGAAAGCAACAATTACAAGAATAAGACTCACCCGTATCTACAACCCGACAACAACGCATAGGTACTGTCACGACCCTAAACCCGGACCCGATCGTGATGGCGCCTCTCGTGAAGACAGGGCCAGCCGATACATTTCCCATTCCAATCTTAAGCAGTAACATAATAAGTATTAAGTCGTAAACATGATAAAAATCTCAAAAATAAGTAGTTAACAGTATAATTTGCGGAATAACAAACCCAACACAGCCCGACATCGGGGTGTCACTAGTCATGAGCATCTACTAAGGTCCGAATACAACAAGAGTCTAAAATGTACTAGATACAGTCTAATGAAATTGAGAGGGAGAAAAGCAGAGCTGGGAACGTCGGGCAGTTACCTTGCTAAACTCCGATGACTCTACCTCTGAGTAACCAATACCCGCTACCGGGTTCAGAAATACCTGAATCTGCACACAAGGTGCAGGGAGTAAAGTGAGTACTTCCAACTCAGTGAGTAATAAAAATAAATGAAGACTGAGTAATATAAAACCACGTAAGGCACAACATTAAGCTAAAAGAGGCATAACAAAAATCGGTAAATATAATTAAGTAGTGAAATCTCATAAGCATCCTTTAAACAGTTAAACAATATACAGGAAAAACCACTAAAAAGTAAACACATAATAACTGCCCCTCGGGCACAGTAACAACAGAATCAGCCCCTCAGGCCATATCACAGAACAATACCAGCCCCTCGGGCTATATCTCATATCACAATGGGTACCCGCGCTCACTGGGGGTGTACAGACTCCGGGATGGGCCCCTTACGGCCCAAGCGCATAATCAAGCCATCTCGTGACATCATAAACAGGCTCTCGGCCTCATATAAATCTCAAGTCACTTCATGGCGTACAATCTTAGGCACTCGGCCTCATTATCATAATCAATGTATCACTGCTGCGGTGTGCAGCCCGACCCAAATGTATCCTCACAACACAGGCGCTCGGCCTTACTCAGTTAGAATCTCATAAGCCCCTCGGGCCACAGTAAAATATGAAACTCAGCTCAAATACCTTTGAAAATATCATTTAATGTATTTAAAACAGAATAATACAGCTGAGTCTTTAAAATAGTAAAATATAGTATGACTGAGCACCAGTATGAAATAAATCAGTGAGGAAAATATCATTTAAAATCCCTTAAGGGTTCAAACAGCTGGCACGAAGCCCACATATGGCATTTAGCCCAAAATATAATAATATGAAACAATTAACTATCAAATATGCAGTAAAATAATCATTCGGGATGGACTAAGTCACAATTCTCAACGGTGCTCTACCCCACACTCGTCATCTAGCGTGTAAGTCACCTCAACATAGCCGTACGCTGTGAAAATCCAGGGTTTCATACCGTCAGAACAATATTTAAAATCATTACTCACCTCAATCCGGCCCGAAATCTAGCTTGCAATGCCTTTGCCCTTCGAAACGACTTCCGAGTGCTCCAAATCTACCACGTTCAGATTTTTATCATTAAACTATGCTAAACGAATAAATTCCAATTGAAAAATATCGATTTTAAGCACAAAACCCGAAATCGGTCAAAACCCGTCCCCCAGGCCCGCGTCCCGGAACTGGACAAACTTTATACCAAAATGTTCTTCATCATCTCACGAGTCCGTACATATAAAGGACTCGAAAATCGGAGTTCGTTTGACCCCTCAAATCATCCCTGGAAGGTCTCATAATCTCAAGCCCTAGCTCAACCTTTTTCTACTGATTTTCATGAATTAAACACTGATATTTTGTTCCTTAATCACAAATAATCGAGTTTTAGGGTCCAAAGTCCTTACCTCAATGAAGAACAATGATGTCCTCTCTTCAGAATCGCCTCAAGGCTCTTTTCCCGTTCAAAAATGAAGAAACCCTCTAAAAATCGCAAATGAGGAATTAATATATTCTGCCCCAGGCATTTCCGCATCTGCGGTACCGCATTTGCGGTCAAAATGCCGCTTCTGCGATTCTTCACTTAAGCCCGCTTCTCCGCATCTGCGATGCTCCAACCGCATTTGCGCCATCGCAGGTGCGGTCATATATCCGCTTCTACGGTCCCAACCCAATTGCACATCTGGCCGCATCTACGGGCCATATTTCGCATATGCGGCACCGCACCTGCAGTCCCCTTTTCGCAGGTGCGGAAATACCAGAAGCAGCAAACTTACTGCAGCTGCATCAAGCTTTCAACTCCCCGTCAACCATCCGAAATCACTCCGAGGCCCCCGGGACCTCAACCAAAAGCACAAATATATCTCATAGCCTTATTCAAACTGTACCAATCTTCAAAACACCTCAAACAACATCAAAATCCACCAAAACTCATCGAATTCAAGCCTAAGGTTCTAAATTCTTCCGTATTCCTCTTTTGATCAAAAACCCAACCAAACCACGTCCAAATGACCTGAAATTTTGCACACACATCCCAAATGACATAGCGAAGCTACTGCAACTTCCGGAATTCCATTCCGGCCCCTATATCAAAATCTCACCTATCAACCGGAAAACGCCAAAAACTAACTTTCGCTAATTCAAGCCTAATTCTACACCGGACCTCCAAAACACATTCCGATCACGCTCCTAATTCCTAAATCACCTAACGGAGCTAACCAATTCATAAAAATTCCAATCCGAGATCATATATTAACAAGTCAAATCTTGGTCAAACCTTTCAAATTTCAAGCTTGAAACTGAGAACTGTTCTTCCAAATTCATTCTGATCATCCTGAAAACCAAAGCCAACGATTTACATAAGTCATAATACACTACACGGGGCAAGTCATGCCCGAGAACTGGCGAGCAAAGTGCAAAAGCTCAAAACGACCGGTCGGGTCGTTACATCCTCCCCCACTTAAACATACATTCGTCCTCGAACGTGCCCAGAGTTGTTCCAAAAGACATCCAATCGCCGAATAACCTTACCACGCATATACCCGAGGGTGATCTCACATCACCCTATATCACATAGGTCGAATAATACGATATAACTGAAATTTCACACTCCAACCTAGCCCTTAAACAATAGAACCACATTTCCACTTCTAAAATCATCAATACGATCAGAATCTCACATTTATATTGTGAATAAGTCCGAACAAGCTGTAACAAACCATATCTGCAACCTCAGGTGCAATTACATGATATACCACATAACTCAAACACTGGTAGCGATAACTTCTAATCACAGCAGCTGCACACAACAACCGAATATCGATAGAAAAACCTCTTATCAACTAAAGTCTCATTCCGTCACCTTCATATATTGCCAATGATAAATGAAACACGCAATAAGCCATAACCATTTCTTAGATCAACAAATCATGAGGCCACTTCTCCGTTGGCAAAGATCATAGTAAATTTCTGAGCCAAACCTCGATATTATCCTTCCAACATGCTGAAATCGAATCAGCTTGTACTCATCTCAGATCCCGACAATCTCATTTAATCCAACACCACTACTCTGGTGACATGACACATCAATACAATTCAAGGCCACAACTCGTGCAATCCGTGCACCAATAGACAACAATCTGAATGTACTCCAATCATGAAAACGACTCGAACGAAAGGGTTGTACCACCAACTCACCAGTATCACCACAACAACTGCTGAGAACCCATCACACGCCGTAGAAACGGAATACGCGAATCTAACCCGAAGGGTCATACCTCCATATAACTTCTCTGCAATGCGCGACCCTGTCCAAATACTGGTCCACATGAAACACCTTAAGTCACTATGCTCGAAATCCACAACCACGCGCAATTTGATGTCTGGAACCAAAGCAAGTCATCATACCCACGGTGAAGCAAATAACATACACCACACAAATCCGAAAGGACATAACCAATACGCCATTCACCGAGCAACACCCAATTACTCTTCCCGCTCGACTTCCGCTATGAAACCCCAATAGAACCGCACCATATGTGCCTATAACCAACAAATCATAACGCCTCGCAACACAGAAAGGTAACTCATAGATCTCCCCAGATTACTGATAAGCTCAATAACAATCGAGTCAACACATCCCTCAACATTACAACTCGGAGCCAACCAAGCCGACTCAAGTTAAAACACACATCCACATTGGCCTGCCAACGGACCCCTTATCAAGGAAACCCTGAAACTGCTCCCTCAACTCCTTTAACTCTGCCGGTGCCATACGATACGGTGCCCGGTATCAAATCAGTACCGAAATCTACAACCTTGCCCGGCAACATGCCCGGCCACAAGAACACATCCGAAAAGTCCCTCACCACCGGAACTGAATCAATGGTAGGAGTCTCTACACTGACATTCATCACGAAAGCCAAAATAAGAAAGACAATCCTTCCCAGCCATCCGCTGGGTCTTCGAAATATAAAGGCAGAATAGCCTCATAAACCCCTATACTTGTTTCAGTTTGTTATCCCGGTCCCTGTATTTCACGAAATTTCACTCGAACACTTGTACTCGATCAAAATGAATAGTTTAAATGCCTCCTTATATGCGTGAGTCTCACTTGCGCTGACATGGATAACACATCAGATCCATGTCAGATGCATATATCCACGTCATCATCTTCTTCTTTGCAACTAAATTATCTTTCTCCTCCACGCCAATTTTGCACTTCACAATATTCTCTCCATTTTCAGAGCCTCCAGGAAATTCACCAAAAAATTCATTTGCTTCAACTTCTTCTCTTTTTTTTTTTTACCATAGTTACTGCTTGTGAAACTATTAGATTCAATTTTTCTGGTTAAGAAAATGGTTGCAAAAATAATAAGGCGGCACCAGAGAGATCCCAACTTTCTTCCTCAAATCACAGTTTTTTTCACCCAAAGAGATCCCAATTTTTCATACAATCTGATTGCTATCATCATCGTCATCTTGACCTTCGTCGGAGCAAGTGTTTAAAAGAAAAATCAGGTGTTTGCTCACGAATAAGTTGATTGCCGTTCTCCGCAAACTCATCCGCCATAGCCAATGCCCGTAGATCTCAAGGTTAGTCGTCAATGACTCAATCCACAAATTCTTTATTTTCAAATTTCTTTATGACTCGTTGAAAATTTACATTTCCTTCAAGTAAACTCCCAACTTAAAGAACATGAAAAAAGCCATAATTGTTATATCCACTGTAGTTGTCATTTACCTCCTTCATATGAAGCGTGGCGCTGGTCTTGATGGAGGAGGGGTACGGGGCAGAAGGCAGCGGGTGGCGGGTGATGGATAGCGTAACTTTACTGGGTGCTGGATAGGTTTGAAGATGGGACGAGGGGTTATTTTCCCTTTTACTTTTATTTGTTCTATTATTCTTTTTCTTTTTATTTTATTATATTTGAAATTTTGCTTCCAAAAAATTAGATTGTAAGTTCACGCTCTTTGCGCGTGCATACTACGCGGTTCTTACTACTCAGCAAAACAAATGCCACATAAGCTTGGTCAACGGTCAGAGGGGTTTAAAATATTCATTTTGATCGAGTACAAGTGTTTGAATGAAACTTCGTGGAATATAGGGACCGGGATGACAAACCTGAAAAAGTAAAAGAGTCTACTAGGCTATTCTGCCAAATATAAAACCACCCTACTAAGAACATAATCCGTCGAACCTCGCCACTCAATCCGTGGCATTCCCGGCATAGCCAACATCGCCGCCTTAGCGCAGAAGCTCAGAATGACACAACACTACGACAACCAGTCTATACCCAATATCACTCAAATCCTAACTTACCAAGTAGCAAAAGATCCACTCGGGTCTCCAAACCCCGATAGTCACTACACAGTGCCAATACACGCGACCCACAACCACAACATAACCTGTTTATGAGAACTCCCAGTCTCCAACTCCATACAGCACACGAATCACCATATCCGATCACAATTCCACCGTCCGAGTATACAACACACCTCTAATACCCAATTATTCCCACGAGAGATACTCTTATGTTTCTTCTGTACCACCAAGCAAACCCGAACGTCAGCAGTCGATCCAAAAAGAAAGTGCCGCAATACTAATGAAGTACCATCAACTTAATCACATTGCCTTTTTCTGAAACATATACCCTCGTCAAATCACCCTAATTGGCAATACCATTTCCTTAATCATCTGAAGATCATTCCCCTAATCATCTGAAGCTCATTTTTTCTAATTATTTGAAACTGCCCGTGCTGCCTAAGAATTTTATGACCTTCCGTTCAGCACCGAATCGTAACCTTACACACGCAAATCTCAATCCTCCACAACGTACCGCATATGCCATACCATATTAGGATAACATGAGAGCTTCATCTCCCTTTCGAGCCACAAACATCTACGTACTCAACTAGTCAAGAACTTTCCATTGATCCCACCTAGAAGAAAAAAATCACTACACATCCTATGCTTCTCACGCTCGCCGAAAATATACACCTCTAACCATGGTAGAAACCATCAAGAACTCTCCGTATTCCTTTTGCACAAAATTAAACCGTCGGGTCTGAATCCTTCTAACTTAACCAAACTATGCAGGCCACTATCACCCACGAGCATTGCCGTGAAACACTTGTAGAAACTCATTACCTCGTAAGCACCCAAAGAACTAATCATATCCTTACCATAACGATTCGGCCTACTACCAAGCTACCCCTTCTATCCGAGTTTCCTTCTGATTTACCTTCGACTTGATACTCCCTCTTGCTGTAGCACCACAAATCCTCAACCCAGACTTACCACACAAGACCCGAGCATAAAACCACACCGTCTAAGGCTAACAAGCCGCTGAGTACTCTTTTAAATGTTTCCAAAAGAACCACGTTCAAAATACTTACCCCGAAGAGAGTTCTTGCGAATCTGGAACCATTACCTTCCTAATACCGATATAAGAATCCCCTAATTGATATAGAAATGACACAAGTCTTGACACCCTCCAATGCAAACCTCAGTTTCTAGCCAAATTATACACCTGAAAATCTCCAATTATTACATGTAAAACCTTGAACGCATTAGAACCATTCTCTAGAGTCATCCACTCTACTCAAGCTTCAATTAGCCTGATCAAATGAACCGAACAACCCGTGCCTTATTAGCACTCCGACACCGTAGAATGTAACCTCATCCCAATACAACCAAGCAACTTCATGCTCTATGCACCGAGCATTCCTTACCAACAACAACTCAAGACATTTCGTGAATTCTCACATACCTATGAAGCATACTATAACCTTTGTCAAGAATTTTCCTTTACTCGAGCCATCCTCGGTCTCAATCTCCATAGGCCATAATTAATTCACCCGTACGCCTCAATTGGAACCAACATAGCACATAACCGTGCAGTCAACTAATCAATAGCAGACTCCCCCACTTCGCCCGAAGCCATAGATCAAAACACACACAATAACTCATAATGCTTATACTCTACTACTGCCATAATACCATGGTAAGATTAAACTCGATCCTTCATAAACTCGCGAAACACCGACCATCTACTACTTTAAATCTTCTGCAAATCTCGCATTCACCCCCGTAATAGTTAAATCCACTCTCTTGAGCGACCCAAAATTTAAATTTCAACACGTATATTTCATTTGAAAATGAGATCTCCTAACAGACAACATAAGGGTCACACAACTTCAGAACACTCCGCATGAGATAACCCACCTGTTTTGCCTCAAACTAACATTTCTGTATACCTTCCACCATCATAAACATTACGCAGTCGCTTGATCTTCCTGAGTCTGAACGCATACCGCAACATGAAATTTACTTCACTCCCAACTAGGAAACATGAAAAGGTTCTTCACACACCCATAACTCGGGGCTATATCTCGAATCAAGATGGAAATCAAGCACCTAATAGTTCTTCTATCCTCCAGAAGACCCTTCTCGTGGCTTCTATATCATATGAATACATCTCGCAGTCACATCACACTCATCACGTAACTATCTAGCCATCACTTCTACTAATAGTGGCACTACTGAGTATATAAGTTCAAAAACATGGCTCATATAATCAGCACCTCGGTGCTCAAGCTATAGGTAAAAATCCGACCTCAAGTCCTCCAGAATGGCCCAACGTCAAACACATAGAGATCACATCTCACCCCTCGATCAGGGAATCACAAACCATCGATGCACATCTGATACTAAGCGCTCGTTCGCGCATACGAATGCGTGGAAGGAGTTCAAAGAGTTATATTTCAAGCTGAATCAAGGACGCACGATAAGAGTTCAAGAATGTGAAGTTTTTCCTAAAGGTTCTGCAGCCTTTCGAGGATAAATACAGACGTCTCCGTACCGACCCGCGAGACTCTACTAAACCTGCTCATGACTCGCGAGACCTATGTAACCTAGGCTCTGATACCAACTTGTCACGACCCAAAACCCGGACCCGATCGTGATGGCGCCTCTCGTGAAGACAAGGCCAGCCGACCCATTTCCCATTCCAATCTTAAGCAGTAACATAATAAGTATTAAGTCGTAAAGATGATAAAAATCTCAAAAATAAGCAGTTAACAGTATAATTTGTGGAATAACAAACCCAACACAGCCCGACATCGGGGTGTCACTACTCATGAGCATCTACTAAGGTCCGAATACAACAAGAGTCTAAAATGTACTAGATACAGTCTAATGAAATCGAGAGGGAGAAAAGCAGTGCTGCGAACGTCGGGCAGCTACCTTGCTAAACTCCGATGACTCTGCCACTGAGCAAACAATACCCGCTACCGAGTCAGAATTGCCTGAATCTACACACAAGGTGCAGGGAGTAAAGTGAGAACTTCCAATTCAGTGAGTAATAAAAATAAATGAAGATTGAGTAATATAAAACCACGTAAGGAACAACATTAAGCTAAAAGAGGCATAACAAAAATCGGTAAATATAATTAAGCAGTGAAATCTCATAAGCATCCTTTAAACAGTTAAACAATATAAAAGAAAAACAACTAAAAAGTAAATACATAATAACTGCCCCTCGGGCACAGTAACAACTGAATCAGCCCCTCGGGCCATATCACAGAACAATACCAGCCCCTCGGGCTATATCTCATATCACAATGGGTACCCGTGCTCACTGGGGGTGTACAGACTCCAGGAAGGGGCCCTTATGGCCCAAGCACATAATCAAGCCATCTCGTGGCATCATAAAACAGGCTCTCGGCCTCATATAAATCTCAAGCCACCTCGTGGCGTACAATCTAAGGGCCCTCGGCCTCATTATCATAATCAATGTATCACTATTACGGCCTGCAGCTCGACCCAAATGTATCCTCACAACACAGGCCCTCGGCCTTACTCAGTCAGAATCTCATAAGCCCCTCGGGCCACAGTAAAATATGAAGCTCAGCTCAAATACCTTTGAAAATATCATTTAATGAGTTTAAAACAGAGTAATACAGCTGAGTCTTTAAAATAGTAAAATATAGTATGACTGAGCACAATATGATATCAATTGGTGAGGAAAATATCATTTAAAAATCCCCTAAGGGTTCAAACAGCTGGCACGAAGCCCACATATGGCATTTAACCAAAAATATAATAATATCAAACAATTAACTATCAAATACGCAGTAAAATAATCATTCGGGATGGACTAAGTCACAATCCCCAGCGATGCTCTACCCCACGCTCATCATCTAGCGTGTAAGTCACCTCAACATAGCCGTACGCTGTGAAAATCCGGAGTTTCATACCCTCAGGGCAGCATTTAAAATCATTACTCACCTCAATCCGGCCCGAAATCTAGCTTGCAATGCCTTTGCCATTCGAAACGATTTCCGAGAGCTCCAAATCTACCACGTTCAGATTTTTATCATTAAATTATGCTAAACGAATAAATTCCAATTGAAAAATATCTATTTTAAGCACAAAACCCGAAATCGGTCAAAACCCGTCACCCGGGCCCGCGTCCCGGAACTAGACAAACTTTATACCAAAATGTTCTTCATCATCTCACGAGTCCGTACATATAAAGGACTCGAAAATCGGAGTTTGTTTGACCCCTCAAATCATCCCTAGAAGGTCTCATAATCTCGAGCCCTAGCTCAACCTTTTTCTACTGATTTTCATGAATTAAACACTGATATTTTGTTCCTTAATCACAAATAATCGAGTTTTAGGGTCCAAAGTCCTTACCTCAATGAAGAACAATGATTTCCTCTCTTCAGAATCGCCGCAAGGCTTTTTTCCCGTTCAAAAATGAAGAAACCCTCTAAAAATCACGAATGAGGAATTAATATATTCTGACCCAGGCATTTCCGCATCTGCGGTACCGCATCTGTGGTTAAAATGCCGTTTCTGCGATTCTTCACTTAAGCCCGCTTCTCCGCATCTGCGACGCTCCAACCGCATCTGCGCCATCGCAGGTGTGGTCATATATCCGCTTCTGCGGTCCCAGCGCAATCGCACCTCTGGCCGCTTCTGCGGGGCTATATTTCGCATATGCGGCGCCGCACCTGCGGTCCCCTTTCTGCAGGTGCGGAAATACCAGAAGCAGCAAACTTAGTGCAGCAGCATCAAGCTTTCAACTCCCCGTCAACCATCCGAAATCACTCTGAGACCCCCGGGACCTCAACCAAAAGCACAAATATATCTCATAGCCTTATTCAAACTTGTACCAATCTTCAAAACACCTCAAACAACATCAAAATCCACCAAAACTCATCGAATTAAAGCCTAAGGTTCTAAATTCTTCCACATTCCGCTTTTGATCAAAAACCCAACCAAACCACGTCCAAATGACCTGAAATTTTGCACACACATCCCAAATGACATAGCGAAGCTACTGCAACTTCCGGAATTCCATTCCGACCCCTATATCATAATCTCACCTATCAACCGGAAAACGCCAAAAACTAACTTTCGCCAATTCAAGCCTAATTCTACACCGGACCTCCAAAATACATTCCGATCACGCTCCTAAGTCCCAAATCACCTAACGAAGCTAACCAATTTATAAAAATTCCAATCCGAGATCATATATTAACAAGTCAAATCTTGGTCAAACCTTTAAAATTTCAAGCTTCAAACTTAGAACTGTTCTTCCAAATTCATTCTGATCATCCTGAAAACCAAAGCCAACGATTTACATAATTCATAATACACTACACGGGGCAAGTCATGCCCGAGAACTGGCGAGCAAAGTGCAAAAGCTCAAAACGACAGGTCGGGTCGTTACATCCTCCCCCACTTAAACATACATTCGTCCTCGAACGTGCCCGGAGGTTTTCCAAAAGCCAACCAATCGCCGAATAACCTTACCACGCATATACCCGGGGGTGATCCCACGTCACCCTATATCACATAGGTCCGATAATACGACATAACTGAAATTTCACACTCCAACCTAGTCCTTAAACCATAGAACCACATTTCCACTTCTGAAATCATCAATACGATCAGGATCTCACATTTATACTGTGAATAAGTCCGAACAACCTGTACTAAACCATATCTGCAACCTCAGGTACAATTACATGATATACCACATAACTCAAACACTGGTAGCAATAACTTCTAATCACAGCAGTTGCACACAACAACCGAATATCGATAGAAAAACCTCTTATCAACTAAAGTCTCATTCCGACACCTTCATATACTGCCAATGATAAATGAAACACGCAATAAGCCATAACCATTTCTCAGATCAACCATTCATGAAGCCACTTCTTCGTTGGCAAAGATCATAGCAAATTTCTGAGCCAAACCTCGATATTATCCTTCCAGCATGCTGAAATCGAATCAGCTTGTACTCATCTCAGATCCCGACGGTCTCATCTAATCCAACACCACTACTCTGGTGACATGACACATCAATACAATTCAAGGCCACAACTCGTGCAATCCGTGCACCAATAGACAACAATCTGAATGTACTCCAATCATGAAGACGACTCGAACGAAAGGGTTGTACCACCAACTCACCAGTACCACCACAACAAATGCTGAGAACCCATCACACGTCATAGAAATAGAATACGCGAATCTAACCCGAAGGGTCATACCTCAACATAACTTCTCTGTAATGCGCGACCCTATCCAAACACTGGTCCACATGAAACAGCTTAACTCACTATGCACGAAATCGACAACCACGCGCAATTTGATGTCTGGAACCAAAGCAAGTCATCATACCCACGGTGAAGCAAATAACATACACCACACAAATCCGAAAGGACCTAACCGATACGCCATTCACCAAGCAACACCCAATTACTCTTCCCGCTCGACTTCCGCTATGAAACCCCAATAGAACCGTACCATATGTGCCTATAAACAACAAATCATAACGCCTCGCAACACAGAAAGGTAACTCATAGATCTCCCCAGATTACTGATAAGCTCAATAACAATCGAATCAACACATCCCTCAACATTACAACTCGGAGCCAACCAAGCCGACTCAAGCTAGAACACACATCCACATTAGCCTGCCAACGGACCCTTTATCAAGGAAACCCTGTAACTGCTCCCTCAACTCCTTTAATTCTGCCGGTGCCATACGATACGGTGCCCGGTATCAAATCAGTACCGAAATCTACAACCTTTCCCGGCGACATGCCCGGCCACAAGAACACATCCGAAAAGTCCCCCACCACTGGAACTGAATCAATGGTAGGAGTCTCTACACTGACATTCATCACGAAAGCCCAAATAAGAAATACAATCCTTCCCAGCCATCGCTGGGTCTTCGAAATATAAAACCACCCTACTAAGAACATTATCCGTCGAACCTTGCCACTCAATCCGTGGCATTCCCGGCATAGCCAACATCGCCACCTTAGCGCAATAGCTCAGAATGACACAACACTACGACAACCAGTCTATACCCAATATCCCTCAAATCCTAACTTACCAAGTAGCAAAAGATCCACTCGGGTCTCCAAACCCCGATAGTCACTACATAGTGCCAATACACGTGACCCACAACCACAACATAACCTGTTTATGAGAACTCCCAGTCTCCAACTCCATACAGCACACGAATCACCATATCCAATCCCAATTCCACCGTCCGAGTATACAACACACCTCTAATACCCAATCCTTCCCACGAGAGATACTCTTATGTTTCTTCCGTACCACCAAGAAAACCCGAACGTCAGCAGTCGATCCAACAAGAAAGTGCCGCAATACTAATGAAGTACCATCAACTTAATCACATTGCCTTTTTTTGAAACATATACCCTCGTCAAATCACCCCAATTGGCAATACCATTTCCTTAATCATTTGAAGATCATACCCCTAATCATTTGAAGCTCATTTCTCTAATTATCTGAAACTGCCCGTGCTGCCTAAGAATTTTAAGACCTTCCGTTCAGCACTGAATCGTAACCTTACACAAGCAAATCTCAATCCTCCACAACGTACCGCATACCATACCATCTTAGGATAACATGAGAGCTTCATCTCCATTCCGAGCCACAAACATCTACGTACTCAACTAGTCAAGAACTTTCCATTGATCCCACCTAGAAGAAAAAAATCACTACACATCCTATGCTTCTCACGCTCGCCGAAAATATACACCTCTAACCGTGGTAGAAACCATCAAGAACTCTCCGTATTCCTTTTGCACAAAACTAAACCGTCGGGTCTGAATCCTTCTAACTCAACCAAACTACGCAGGCCACTATCACCCAAGAGCATTGCCGTGAAACACTTGTAGAAACTCATTACCTCGTAAGCACCCAAAGAACTAATCATATCCTTACCATACCGATTCAGCCTACTACTAAGCTACCCCATCTATCTGAGTTTCCTTCTGATTTACCTTTAACTTGATACTCCCTCTTGCTGTAGCACCACAATTCCTCAACCCAGACTTACCACACATGACCCAAGCATAAAACCACACCATCTAAGTCTCACAGGCCACTGAGTACTCTCTTAAATGTTTCCAAAAGCACCACGTTCAAAATACTTACCCCGAAGAGACTTCTTGCAAATCTGGAACCATTACCTTCCTAATACCAATATAAGAATCCCCTAATTGATATAGAAATGACACAAGTCTTGACACCCTCCAATGCAAGCCTCATTTTCTAGCAAAATTATACACCTGAAAATCTCCAATTATTACATGTAAAACCTTGAACGCATTAGAACCATTCTCTAGAGTCATCCACTCTACTCAAGCTTCAATTAGCCTAATCAAATGAACCGAACAACCCGTGCCTCATTAGCACTCCGACACCGCAGAATGTAACCTCATCCCAATACAACCAAGCAACTTCCTGCTCTATGCACCGAGCATTCCTTACCAACAACAACTCAAGACATTCCGTGAATTCTCACACACCTATGAAGCATACTATATCCTTTGTCAAGAATTTTCCTTTACTCGAGCCATCCTCGGTCTCAATCTCCATAGGCCATAACTGATTCACCCGTACGCCTCAACTGGAACCAACATAGCACATAACTGTGCAATCAACTAATGAATAGCAGACTCCCCCACTTGGCCCGAAGCCATAGATCAAAACACACACAATAACTCATAATGCTTATACTCTACTACTGCCATAATACCATGGTGAGATTAAACTCGATCCTTCATAAACTCGCGAAACATCGACCATCTAGTACTTTAAATCTTCTGCAAATCTCGCATTCACCCTCGTAACAGTTAAATCCACTCTCTTGAGCGACCCAAAATTTAAATTTCAACACGTATATTTTACTTGTAAATGAGATCTCCTAACAGACAACATAAGGGTCACACAACTTTAGAACACTCCGCATAAGATAACCCACCTGTTTTGCCTCAAATTAACATTTCTGTATACCTTCCACCATCATAAACATTACGCAGTCTCTTGATCTTCCTGAGTCTGAACTCATACCGCAACATGAAATTTACTTCACTCCCAACTAGGAAACATGAAAAGGTTCTTCACACACCAATAACTCAGGGCTATACCTCGAATCAAGATGGAAATCAAGCACCTAATAGTTCTTCTATCCTCCAGCAGACCCTTCTCCTGGCTTCTATATCATATGAATACATCTCGCAGTCACATCACACTCATCACGTAACTGTCTAGCCATCACTTCTACCAATAGTGGCACTACTGAGTATATAAGTTCAAAAACACGGCTCACATAATCAGCACCTCGCTGCTCAAGCTATAGGTTAAAATCCGGCCTCAAGTCCTCCTAACTGGCCCAACGTCAAACACATAGAGATCACATCTCGCCCCTCGATCAGGGAATCACAAGCCATCGATGCACATCTGATACTGAACGCTTGTTCGCGCATACGAATGCGTGGAAGGAGTTCAAAGAGTTATATTTCAAGCTGAATCAAGGACGCATGATAAGAATTCAAGAATGTGAAGTTTTTCCTAAAGGTTCTGCAGCCTCTCGAGGATAAATACAGACGTCTGCGTACCGATCCGCGAGACTCTACTAAACCTGCTCATGACTCGTTAGACCTATGTAACCTAGGCTCTGATACCAACTTGTCACGACCCTAAACCTGGACCCGATCGTGATGGCGCCTCTCGTGAAGACAAGGCCAGCCGACATATTTTCCATTCCAATCTTATGCAGTAACATAATAAGTATTAAGTCGTAAACATGATAAAAATCTCAAAACTAAGCAGTTAACAGTATAATTTGCGGAAAACAAACCCAACACAGCCGACATCGGGGTGTCACTAGTCATGAGTATCTACAAAGGTCCGAATACAACAAGAGTCTAAAATGTACTAGATACAGTCTAATGAAATCGAGAGGGAGAAAAGCAGTGCTGGGAACGTCGGGCAGCTACCTTGCTAAACTCTGATGACTCTGCCTCTGAGCAACCAATACCCGCTACCGGGTTCAAAAATACCTGAATCTGCGCACAAGGTGCAGGGAGTAAAGTGAGTACTTCCAACTCAGTGAGTAACAAAAATAAATGAAGACTGAGTAATATAAAACCACGTAAGGCACAACATTAAGCTAAAAAAGGCATAACAAAATTGGTAAATATAATTAAGCAGTGAAACCTCATAAACATCCTTTAAGCAGTTAAACAATATACAGGAAAAACCACTAAAAAGTAAACACATAATAACTGCCCCTCGGGCACAGTAACAACAGAATCAGCCCACCGGGCCATATCACAGAACAATACCGGTCCCTCGGGCTATATCTCACATCACAATGGGTACCCGCACTCACTAGGGGTGTACAGACTCCGGGAGGGGCCCCTTACGGCCCAAGCGCATAATAAAGCCATCTCGTGGCATCATAAACAGGCTCTCGGCCTCATATAAATCTCAAGCCACCTCGTGGCGTACAATCTCAAGCCCTCGACCTTATTATCATAATCAATGTATCATTGTTGCGGTGTGCAGCCCGACCCAAATGTATCCTCACAACACAGGCCCTCGGCCTTACTCAGTCAGAATCTCATAAGCCCCTCGGGCCACAGTAAAATATGAAGCTCAGCTCAAATACCTTTGAAAATATCGTTTAATGTGTTTAAAACAGAGTAATACAACTGAGTCTTTAAAATAGTAAAATATAGTATGACTGAGCACCAGTATGAAATCAATCAGTGAGGAAAATATCATTTAAAAATCCCCTAAGGGTTCAAATAGCTTGCACGAAGCCCACATATGGCATTAAGCCCAAAATATAATAATATCAAACAATTAACTATCAAATACGCAGTAAAATAATCATTCGGAATGGACTAAGTCCCAATCCCTTGCGGTGCTCTACCCCACGCTTGTCATCTAGTGTGTAAGTCACCTCAACATAGCCGTACGTTGTGAAAATCCGGGGTTTCATACCCTCAGGATAGCATTTAAAATCATTACTCACCTCAATCCGGCCCGAAATCTAGCTTGCAATGCCTTTGCCCTTCGAAACGACTTCCGAGTGCTCCAAATCTACCACGTTCAGATTTTTATCATTAAACTATGCTAAATGAATAAATTCCAATAGAAAAATATCGATTTTAAGCACAAAACCCGAAATCGGTCAAAATCCGTCCCCCGGGCCCGCATCGCGAAACTGGACAAACTTCATACCAAAATGTTCTTCATCATCTCACGAGTCCGTACATATAAAGAACTCGAAAATCGGAGTTCGTTTGACCCTTCAAATCATTCCTGGAATGTCTCATAATCTCAAGCCCTAACTCAACCTTTTTCTACTGATTTTCATGAATTAAACACTGATATTTTGTTCCTTAATCACAAATAATCGAGTTTTAGGGTCCAAAGTCCTTACCTCAATGAAGAACAATGATTTCCTCTCTTCAAAATCGCCTCAAGGCTCTTCTCCCGTTCAAAAATGAAGAAACCCTCTAAAAATCGCGAATGAGGAATATATTCTGACCCAGGCATTTCCGCATCTGCGGTGCTTCAACCGTATCTGCGGTACCGCATTTGCGGTCAAAATGCCGCTTCTGCGATTCTTCACTTAAGCCCGCTTCTCCGCATCTGCGACGCTCCAACCGCATCTGCGCCTGTCACACCTCCTTTTTCACTACTCCACCCCGTGAAGGATATAATAAAAGGAGTTTTTTCCAATTAAAGGACAATCGAAACGGGATCCGCTTATTAAGAGATTCAGAGTCGCCACTTGGGAGATTTATGGTATCCCAAGTCACCGGTTTGAATCCCGAATCGAGGAAAGGGTTTGACTCTGTATTACAGTCGCGAACCAGAAATCCGAGTAAGGAATTCTATTAACCCGGGAGAAGGGGTTAGGCACTCCCGAGTTCCGTGGTTCTAGCACGGTCGCTCAACTGCTATATTTGGCTAAAATCTGATTTTTATACATGTTAAAACCTATAGTGCAATTTTAGAATTATTTACCGCTTTTAGTTGATTTTTAAGAAAGTGAACGTCGTTTAAAAACGTGTTTTCGGATCACGTCACATGAAATGCACCCGGATCCTCGACACATTCTTATTCAACGTTTTGGGATTTGGATTTGGGTTGCATGAAATGCACACCCGTATGTAAGAAGGTAAAATTATTAAAAGCGCGCCTAAAGCGACTAACGAGTTATTATCTTTGCGGAGGGCCGTGAAATTTGCTAGACGGCACGCCCCAAATTCTAAGTATTTTAATATAAATATTTAAAGAGGGCCCCGCAATTTATGCATTTTATTCGGCGGGGCTCACCTCATTTATTATTTAAAGGCCAATCCTAAAGTAACTACGATTTTCTATTTAATATTGTCTCTAAAAAGGGCCTTAGCTAATTAAGGTTATAACATCCGGGCCACGAGCTCAAGTCCGAATTTAAACAAGAGGAAAACCTCTTAATTTAAACTCGCTACTTAGCTTAAAAAGCCTAGAAATGTGTTACTGAATTAGAGTGCAATTTGAAAAGGAGAATTAAACTTTTTACACATTGGGCCTTGAAATTGGCATAGAGGCTTCGGTCAGTTTTTATAAAGCAATGCCAACTGTGGGCCTTTGGCTTATGGACTCCCAGGTCCAAATCTCAATTAAGCGCAGGGCTGCCAGGTCCAAATACAACCAGATATTTGATTTCCATATGAATTTCCAACCATCAATTAAGTTCACAGCTATTCTTTAATGGAGGGTTGACTTAAATTTCCGATATTGATTCTTATCAGATGGCCTCAAACCTATTTATCATAGAGACATACGACTCCTATATTTCGACAAACATAAACCGAATTAACTTCAATCAATACATTCCATGGACTGTTTCGTATGACTTAAACCTGTAAATAACTGTTAAGCTATTTCTGCATACGAACTAATATGAACAAATAATCCATTCTGAACCCAGTTTCGAATTAGTAGCTCATTTGAATTTAACTTTACATGGACATAACAACTACACCTGAATTAAACGTACCTAACACTTCTCTTAACAACTTGAACACTTTATTATCAGTCACAGGTGCATGTTTATGGTTTCAAAACCAATCTCAGACTGGTAACAGGTTTCAACACAAAAATGAAATAATATGTGAGGTCAAACTGTATTATGGCTAACACTAGATAAAAAGCTTCAGCCAAGGAGTCTCCAACACTCCACTTCTTCATCCAATTATAAAGTCCAGTCCAATTATACAGTCCAGTTATACAAAACATCAAGAGTCCCAATTTGTCAAGTTCTAACTATTGCTACTACACGACCTAACATGAAGGCTAATGTATACCTAAGCAAAACAGAATAGGCATATACGAACAAACTATACTAAACAACACATGTATCAATTAATATCTATTTTGAGCTACAAATAGAGAGGGCAGGATCAGCACTTAACAAGGCAGCAGCAACACAGCAACAATATGAGTGATTTTCGAACCAAACAGCTTCTCAAAATAAACCAGGAATAAACTACAAAGGTATAGCACCCAATAGAAGACCAAAAACAGCTCAATTGAACCCACAAACACTCGAAATTAAACCAGGAGCACTTTGAAAATTTCAACAATCAGATTTCGAACTAGAAGATGCAAAGCAATCATTACAGCTTGAAATTCAACCAAAAATCTCAATAGGATAGTGTTTTTTCTTTTGAGTTTTCTGTTTTTTTTTTGGTTTTAGGTTTTTGAAGATCTAGATCTAGAATTTTGAATTGAAATTCAAATCTTCAGCTTGTGAAGACTTGTGAAAATTTTGGGGGGAAGGTTCAGATTCTAAAACCTGTTAATGAAGGCAAGGGGGCTGCCTTTTATAGGCAGAATAGGGGAAGGAAGCTTCTAGATTTCACTCACATGTTTTCCCCCTCTTTTATTTTCAGATTTTATTTATTAGTCCTAGAGTTTTAACTTGTTGCCTAAGTTATTACACTAAACTACTGCAATATACACTAAGACCCTATTCTAGAAGAGTCTAGGGTGTTCTAGTTTGAACTACAGCATTCTAACCCCTTTTAAGTGCCCAAAATACCCCTGGATACCCCTGAAATTACTAACCTAGGCAAACCCAAACCTCCAACCCTGATAATTGGTCAAGGATCGACCATGGCTAAGCAAAGATCGACCCTACTCAACTATATCCAAACAGCTAAACGAACAGTAATAATAAACAAACTACTGATTAAACTAGACACTGAAATAACAACAAAAATAAAAATCAAACATTGACTAAACAGGGTCGCCTAGAAAATTGAAGCCTATACTTAGTAGAAACACTGAATTGAAACAATGGCATTCATCGAAACCAAATTAAACTAATCAGAAATCAAAAATCAAAATTAACTAATCATTGAAACAATCACTAATCAATAACCAAATTATGAATTAAAACAGACCTGCTAGCCTAATATGAGCAGACACAAATCATAAACTAATTAAACTTACAGAAACATACATGAACGAAGTTTAAACTAATTTCAAGATTCAAATACTAGAAGAAGAAAAACAGAAAACTTACTTATGCAAGTTGAACCAACTGAACTCCCACTCGAGCCCCGGAATAATGTACACGCGTGTTCTTCAACAAAAAACAAGCGTACACATTATTGCGAGACTTGACTCAAACTCCAGACTAAGGCAATTTGGAAAAAATTCAAGGAACTCGGATTTCTAGGGTTCTTCCAGTCTAAGATCTAAAATTCGAGAAGTTTTGGCAACATTTAAAAGATTCTGGTTAGGGATTCGGGTGGAGGGAGGTCAGAAGAGTATATGGTGTAAGTTTGGTTGGATTTGGGTGAGTTGATGTCTTGGTCCAGATTTTCGATCTAAAATTCGAAAAGATTGGTGATGAATCGAGGGAGATGGTTTTGGGGGTTGGAAAGAGGAGGAGAAGGAGAGCTTGTGGTGAAATTTGGGGTCATTTGGAGCTTCGCCGCCGGCGGAGGCGATTTCCGGCCGACGGCGGAGGACGGCGAAGACACGGTAGGGGCGGTGGTGGCAGGGGGTGGAAGGGTGAAGTACGAGGAAGATGACCCTTGGTCTCTGATCTATAAAGTGTTTTATTACACTTATATTAACAATACTTAGATGATCCTGGACCGTTGGGAAATGGACGGACAGGATTGATTGACGCCAAAACAGCGTCGTTTGGCGGGGGGGGGGGGGGGGGGGGTAAGGAACGTGGACCGGATTGGATGATTTGGGCTGGTCTGGGCAAGGACTTGGGGGCATTGGGGCTGGGATTAAGTTCGAGTAGTGGCCCGAATCTTGGTGGCCGTGTATTTTCTTTTATTTAAGCTCAAGTCAATTTCATTTTATTTCTTTGGATTTTTTTCATTTATTATTTTTTTGTAATTTGTTTAATGTCAAACTAAAAGTAAAAACCCCAAATCAACTCCAAGATTACACTAATTCCTAATTGAAAAGCAAACTAAGACAAATTAAAAAGTATAATGCAAAAGAACCATTTTTGTCATTTTCTTCTTTGTAAAGTAACTAATTACTAATTAACCCTAAAAATACAAAATTAGGCCCTAAATGCAAATGCCAAGTATATTTTTGTATTTTTCATGAATTAAGCAATAATAAACGTGCACAAACAAATGCAAACAATTAACAAAAATGCACAAAAAAATCCATAAAATTTGCAAATGATGAAAAGAAGTTATTTTGTTTCGAATTTATGGGAATAATTCATATAGGGCAAAAATCACGTGCTCACAGCTGCCTCTCTTTGCTCGGGAACACGAAGAGTTTCCGTGCAAAGATAAGTGAGCGGAAACGAGCGATTTTTGCCCGTTTGAATATTCCGTGTGAAGCATTTTTGGGAAAGTTGACCGCACCCTGCTTCGAGGCTGCCTACATATCCTTGGCTAAAAAGGAATCAGGTCTGTGTAGTTCGGGAATGTCTGGTAGCTGGGACTACCAGGAGCTGTGATTCCACTGCTGTTGCTGCCGCTACTGCTCACTGACCTCCTTATTACATTGTGTCAAAATAAAAAAAAAGCTGGCCTAAGCTATAATCTATGAATTACAAAAAAGGTCCTAACTATGTCTTCAAACTTGCTCTTGTGTTGCCTTGAACTTGTATCTCTTCGATGGAATTCTTACGTTGTTGCCTTGAATTGTGATATGAGATATTTCGCTATTCCTCCGAGTGATGCTTGACTGCTGAAATTTGAAATACATGCCTCTATTCTCCAGGCGGGCTCCTGATTGCTGACACTTGAAAAGTATTCCCTTGTTCTCCAGGTGGGCTCCTGATTGCTGAACTTTGAAAAGTATTCCCTTGTTCTCCAGGTGGGCTCCTAATTTCAACAAAATAGACAACAACAAAATTTTCTGCCCCAGTTTGGTGGCTGGGAATCATGTTATCAAATATCAAAAACTTGAAAGCTAAAATTTGAATTGTACTTCCCTTGTTTCTCCAGGTGGGCGCCTGACTTCTGACCTTGAAACGTATTCCCTTGTTCTCCAGGTGGGCGCCTGATTGCTGAGACTGGAAAAGTATTCCCTTGTTCTCCAGGTGGGCTCCTGATTGCTGAACTTGAAAAGTATTCCCTTGTTCTCCAGGTGGGCGCCTGACTGCTGAATCTTGAAATGTATTCCCTTGTTCTCCAGGTGGGCCTCCTGATTTCAACACAAATAGACAAACAAAGAAAATGTTTTGCCCCAGTTTGATGACTGGGCGCGTTACATTACCGAATACTAAAACTTGAAAGATAAAATTTGCATTGTACTTCCCTTGTTCTCCAGGTGGGCGCCTGACTTCTAAACTTGAAACGTATTCCCTTGTTCTCCAGGTGGGCGCCTGACTGCTGAACTTGAAACGTATTTCCTTGTTCTCCAGGTGGGCGCCTGACTGCTGAGCTTAAAATGTATTCCCTTGTTCTCCAGGTGGGTGCCTGATTGCTGAGCTTGAAATGTATTCCCTTGTTCTCCAGGTGGGCGCCTGATTGCAACAAAATAAAGAAAACAAAGAACATTTCCTGCCCCAGTTTGGTGGCTGGGCACAGATGTGAGTGTTAAATTGAATTATTCTACCAACTATTATAAGGATTTGAAAGCTAAGTCCTATTATCCAGGGAGGTCCTGACAACTCCTAGCAGTTACGAACCTAAGTTATATTTTCTAAAGGTAGTACTCCCACCACACTTGTTATCAAAAAGGCTTTAAACTACTCCCCATTATCCAGGAGGGTCCTGACAACTTCTAGCTAAAAGACAGTTTTGACCTGAGTTATATCTACTAAAGGTACGACTTCCACTATATCTTGTTATCTAAACCGACCTTAAAACTACGCCCCATTATCCAGGAGGGTCCTGAAAACTTCTAATTGAATCCTATCTTTAAACATGCCAATTTCGAAACCCACTTACGCTCCTTTGGGGTACATTTATGCTAAAATGTGCTACTCATGATTGTTTTGACATCTAAACTAAGTCCCTTTTTCCAGGAGGGCCCTGAGAGTTTCCAGTCATACCTGTTTGGGTGCTGCCTTTCCTTACGGAGGGTTTCTCCGAAGCAAACAAAACTTCTGCCCCTGTTTCAATCAAAGAAAGACCTTGTTAATATAAGATGGTGGTTAGTTGCTGGCATTCTTGCTGGGTGCATCCTTGCTGCTGGGCTCTACTCTACCTTGTTTCCCTAGGCTTTCCTTGAATCACTCTGACTTCCTGACTGACTTCAACCCCCTGACTTTGATGACCCAAGTGTTCTATCCCGTATTGTTGTTTTTGTGTTTCTGACCCCTCTATTTGAAACTTCGCTTCTTCCCCACAATTATCTGATTAATCCACCGATGAAACTTCCAGTGGTCCTTTATGACTTACTTTGCCTTTTGACATCTTTGATATATTCTGGCCCTGTTGTGCTGTACAACTAGGAAGCTAGTAGTTAGCCTTGACATTCCTCCCTTTTGTTTCGAACAGAACTGACACTGAAACATCTTAAAGACAAACCCCGAAAGAATGAAATGCAATGACCTCGAGGGTTAAGGATAGAGAGAACCCAAGAACGGATGATTTGTAATGAAGAAGGAAGAGAATAAGACCTATCTGAGTGGAACAGCTGGTACCATTGAGCATGCCATGCATTTTGGATTAACCGGCCCAGTCTGTCCAACCAATCAACTTTCGATTGCCACATTTGCTGTTCCGGACTTTCATAACCTGATTTTCACCCAAACCCAAACCTTGCTCGTCTTGCAATGTCTTGAGCTGCTTTTGACCACAGACTTGTCTCATTTGCCTATCTGAAAAGCTCACCTTCGCCTTACGGTGCCCGTGAGGGTTTTCACCAATAAGACTCTCTCATTTTTGATTTCTCTCAACTCACTTCGCCTTACGGTGCCCGTGAGGGTTTTCACCAATAAGACTCTCTCATTTTTTATTTCTCTCAACTCACTTCAACTTACGGTGCCTGTGGGGGTTTTCACCAATAAGGCTCTCTCATTTTTATCATTTTCTTCTTGCACCGGAGTGTTGCCCCTGACGTGAATCACTTTTACTTGCTCGTATTGGCACTTCCTGAAGATTGATCAGAAGGTCTTTCTTTGGACCGTAATGCAGGCTTTTGGATGAGGTTAGAAAGAAGGGTATCAAAGGCTCAAAACAACTTAACATGGGTTCAAAGTTACAACTTTCGGAATCAAATTCCTCACAACAACCACAACTTCTGCCCCAGTTTCTTTCTTGGGGAACTTTTGGGATTTTTGTTTTGGTGTGACTGAACCTCAGAGAGGCTGCCTACGTACCCTTTCGGGATCAAGTCGAACGTAGTTCATGTCATAGAATTACTTCGTTGTTGCGATCTTTCCTTTTCTTCCACTTTTCTTTTCTTTCTTTTCATTTCTTTTTCTTTCTTTTTCTTTTCTTCATTTTTCTTTTCTCTCCTTTTTTTCTTCTTTTTTTTTCTTTTCTCTTTTTTTTTCTTTTCTTCTCTTTTCTTTTCTTCTTCTTTTCCTTTTCTTTTCTTTTGGACTGTGTTTTCTTGTTTCTTCGCTGATTTTCCTTGCTCGGGCTCCCGAGTTGTTATTGATTCCGAAAGAGGGGTACGAAAGAAAATAAATGAAGCTCAAAAGGGATAACAAAGGATAAAGTGTTTGGATAGCAGAACAAAATGCCTTCGTCATTTCAATCTCAAAAATATGCCAAATACAATAAAGTACAATTAAACAAAGAAATCATACATAGTATCGCTTGACTGCATCAGAGTTGATAGCCATTTCTACACATTTTCCTTCCACATCTGTCAAATATAATGCGCCATTGGACAACACTCTGGTTACGACAAATGGCCCCTGCCAGTTCGGGGCGAACTTTCCTTTCGCTTCAACCCAATGAGGTAAGATACGCCTCAACACCAGTTGCCCTACTTCAAACTTCCGTGGACGCACCTTCTTGTTATATTCTCTTGCCATTCTCTGTTGGTACAACTGACCGTGACATACTGCTGCCAATCTCTTTTCATCAATCAAACTTAGTTGTTCCAAGCGGGCTTTGACCCATTCAACATCATCAATTTCCGCCTCAGCGATAATCCGAAGGGACGGTATTTCAATTTCTGCGGGTATTACTGCCTCAGTGCCGTACACCAGTGAATAAGGAGTCGCCCCTATTGAAGTGCGAACAGTAGTGCGGTAGCCTAACAGGGCGAAAGGTAACTTCTCATGCCATTGCCTGGACCCTTCCACCATTTTCCGAAGTATTTTCTTGATGTTCTTGTTAGTTGCTTCGACCGCTCCATTCGCCTTAGGAAGATATGGGGTGGAATTGCGGTGCGTGATCTTAAACTGCTGACATGTCTCCGCCATCAAATGACTGTTGAGATTGGCCCCATTGTCCGTGATGATTACCTTCGGGATTCCGAATCGACAGATGGTATTTGAATGCACAAAATCGACCACTGCCTTTTTGGTCACAGACTTGAAAGTTTTCGCTTTAACCCACTTAGTGAAATAATCAATGGCTACCAGAATAAACCTGTGCCCATTCGACGCTGCTGGCTCGATCGGCCCAATGACGTCCATTCCCCAAGCAACGAAGGGCCATGGTGCTGACATCGTATGCAATTCGGATGGTGGAGAATGAATCAAATCTCCATGTACCTAACATTGATGACACTTGCGCACGAAACTAATGCAATCCCGTTCCATAGTAAGCCAATAATAACCTGCTCGGAGAAGCTTCTTTGCCAATACATATCCACTCATATGAGGTCCACAAACTCCCGCATGCACCTCGGTCATGATAACTGTAGCCTGTTTAGCATCTATGCATCTCAATAAACCAAGATCTGGAGTTCTTTTGTAAAACACTCCTCCACTGAAGAAAAATCCGCTTGCCAAGAGTCGAATTGCCCTCTTTTGATCCCCTGTGGCCTGTGCTGGATATATTCCCATCCTGAGGTATTCTTTGATATCATGGAACCACGGTTCACCATCAAGTTCTTCTTCTACCATGTTACAATAGGCATGCTGATTGCGGACCTGAATCTGCAAAGGGTCCACATAAGCCTTATCCGGATGATGCAACATTGACGCCAAAGTAGCCAAAGTGTCGGCAACCTCATTGTGAATCCTTGGAATATGCCTGAAATCTATTGATTGAAACCGTTGACAAAGTTCATGCAAACACTGCCGGTATGGTATGAGCTTCAAGTCTCGTGTTTCCCATTCCCCCTGAATCTGGTGCACCAGAAGATCCGAGTCACCCATGACCAAGATTTCCTGGACACCCATGTCTATAGCCAACCTCAAACCCAAGATACACGCCTCGTATTCAGCCATGTTATTGGTGCAATAGAAACGAAGTTGAGCCATAACAGGGTAGTGTTGCCCTGCCTCGGAAATCAGTACTGCTCCTATCCCGACGCCTTTGGTGTTGGCAGCCCCATCAAAGAACAGTTTCCATCCTGGCTTCTCGACTTGTTCTAATTCTTCAACATGCATTATCTCTTCATCGGGGAAGTATGTCTTCAAAGGTTCATATTCATCATCAACTGGATTCTCGGCCAGATGATCAGCCAACGCTTGTGCTTTCATTGTAGTCCGGGTTACATAGACATATCCAGCCTCCCTATGGGCATGGGCTTCTGAAAAATGTACTTCAACGGGTCCAACCGAGAGATGAGATAGGTGGTATATGATGACAAGTAATGTTTCAACTTCTGCGCTACCTAGGTTAAGGCACAACACGTCCTCTCAAGCTGAGTGTACTTCACCTCATACGATGTGAACTTCTTGCTGAGGTAGTAAATCGCCTGCTCTTTCTTTCCTGTGATGTCATGTTGCCCCAGTACACAACCAAAAGAGTTATCCAAAACTGTCAGATAAAGGATCAAGGGTCTTCCCGGCTCCGGCGGGACCAACACAGGTGGACTAGCCAAATACTCCTTAATCTTGTCAAATGCTGCTTGACATTCATCCGTCCATCTGACCTCAGCATCTTCTTTAGCAGCTTAAAGATGGGCTCGCAAGTCGTTGTGAGCTGGG
>NW_017670597.1:0-2096 GCF_001879085.1 Nicotiana attenuata
CCCTAGCATGCATACCCTCAATCCTCCTAGCAATGCTCACCGCCTGCTAATAAGACACATCTGTCTCTAACTCACGAGCCATGCTAGACCTGATGCTGGGAATAAGCCCCTCAATGAACCGACGAACCTTCTCGCGGATCGTGGAAACCAAAGCTAGGGCATGTCTAGCCAAGTCAATGTAGCGGACAGCATACTCTGAGAAAGTCATAGTACCCTGGCGCAAACGCTCAAACTCCGCGTGCCAAGCAACCCTAAGACTCTAGGGAACATACTCCCTCGTGAACATATCTGAAAACTGAGCCCAAGTCAGGGAGGTTGCCTCATCCGGACTGTCTAACTCATAAGCACGCCACAACTGATAGGCGGCTCCTCGAAACTAGAAAGTAGTGAAAGAAACCCCGCTCGATCCTGATATGCCCATAGTCCGGAGAATGCGGTAGCACTCCTCCAAAAATCCTAAGGCATCCTCTGATGCTAACCCACTGAATACCGGAGGATCATATTTCTTGAACCTCTCTAGTCTCCGCTGCTCATCCTCTGAAGCTGCTGTCCTATACTGAACTGGTACTGCAGGCGGCGCAGGTATAACCTTCGGGGCCTGCTCAACATGCGCTCGCTGCTCAGGAGTGCGGGCGGCGGGAGTCTGTACTCCTCCCCTGGCCTGGGATGTGGCTGCAGCGAGGGGAAGCAACCCTGCCTGAGCCAAAGTGGTGTACATACTCATGAACTGTGCCAAAATCTCCTGGAGTGCTGGAGTAGTAGTGGCAGACGTATTGGGTGTCTGGACTCCGGCTGGTACTGCTGGTGGTACCTCGGCAGCAGCTCGTGCGGGTGCTCTGGCTGCACCACGAGCGCGTCCTCGGCCTCTACCCCGGCCCCAGCCTTTGACGGTTGCAGTAGGGGCGCGGGTGCCTGATCCTCTCGGGTAGCACGTGTCCTCACCATCTGTGAGAGAATAGAAAGACAGAAGTTTAGTTGTGATGTCAAAATCTCGCACGACAAGAAAATCAAATGAAGTGGAATTTTCCTAACAGTTACATAGCCTCCCGTAGATAAGTACAGACATCTCCGTACCGATCAGCGAGACTCTAATAAACTGGCCTGTGTTCCGTGACTCCTATGAACCTAGATTTCTGATACCAACTTGTCACGACCCCAGTTCACCCACCGTGAACATGCCGTGATGGCGCCTAGTCTCTAAAACTAGGTAAGCCTAAAATGCGGAAAACAAAATAACTTGCGGAAAATAATAATTCAACTTGAACAGTTAAAAGAAAAAATACGGTTTATAGATGCCACTTAGCATATACAATTCCATAACACGGAAGTCTACAATATAATCCCAAAACCCGGAACCTCGCGGGAACACAAGCTAACAGAATGAGTACACTGCTCTAACTCCACAATGTCTAAAACAACAGTCAGAAAGGAAGGATATCTGCTAAATCTAGAATAAGATAGAGACTCCTTTGTCTGCGTACGCGGCAGATGTACCGCGAAGTCTCCGCTAGATCTCTCCGCCTCGAGGATGATATGCCTGGGTGGAGGTACCTGGATCTGCACATGAAAAACATGCGCAGAAGGGGCATGAGTACACCACAGCGGTACTCAGTAAGTGCCAAGCCTAACCTCGGTTGGGTAGTGACGAGGAAGGTCAGGGCCCTACTGAGGTTAAGTAATAATACAGGATAACAATGTGAAATGACAGTGTAATTAAATAACACATGATATAAGGGCAACAACAACTGTTACAACGGCAAACAAAACACAGTAAAAGAACATAACCCAAATCCGAGATAACAACCGGGGATCTCCCAGGATACCGTCCTATAGTCCCAAATATAAACATCATGTCCAGTGGATCTCCCGGGTGCAGTCCCGTAGTCCAACTCGTAAAGTGCAGGGGGATCTCCCGGAATGAAATTCCGTAGTCCCAAAGTAAACATACAAGGGATCTCCCGGGATACCGTCCCGTAGTCCCAAAATAAAGTGCAGGGGGATCTCCCAGAATACCGTTCCGTAGTCCCAAAGTAAATGCACAACAACAACAGAACTCAATTCAATCAATTTGCATATCAAAGTGAAGCAGGTAATCC
>NW_017670597.1:4938-59357 GCF_001879085.1 Nicotiana attenuata
TGTCTCCCATTACCCTTTCCCTTTTCTTTGTTCCCTCAGCTTTTAAAACTCAGTTTCTGCACTTCCACTCTCTCTTAGACTTATGTTTTTTCCCCCTCATGTGAGCCTTGCCTTGGGACCCATGAGCTCCCTCTGAACTTGGACACATGAGGGGTGGCATTTCCACACTGAACTTGTCCATATTCTGGTGATGTTATTTGGGTGTGAGCACTGCCCAGTGTTCTATTGAGACTCTAGGGAACTCTGACACACTCAAGTTTGAGAAAGGCTTTGAAGCAATGGCATCTTAAGGTAGTTATTCCATAGCTCAAGGAGGAACCAAGAATCGGGCCTCCTCTAGTTGTATTTTTATGTATTTTGATGTAATTTATTATTCCTGGTTGTAATTATTTGTAATAAACGTTTGGGGCTGGCTAGTGAAAAGGGTTGGGTATTTATGCATGTCAAGGGTAGAAACCATGCCTATAGGACTATTTTGAATTTCTGCATATTCAAACTACATTTAGAAACCATGCCTATAGGGTATTTTAATGCTGCAAACTGCATTTAGAAATCATGTTTTTAGGACTTCTTGTTCAACTTCATATCTAGATAACCTGCCTATGGGGATCATCTAAAACTCTGCACATTTTTTCACCGTTTAGATATCATGTTTTAGGGTCCAATTGATTATAACCCAGTAGCATGCTGAAATCAGTAACACATAGAAATCATGCCTATAGGGACTCTTAAATAAATCTAATTCGCTTCATTCACAGTCAATGTTAGATATCATGCTCCTAGGGATTAAAATCGGTAATAGTAGATACTATCACTTGCAGAATCTGTAACCAGTCTTTCAATTTAATTTTGTCTATTTAATTTTGTCTATTCTGAACTTCTTTTCAATAATCTAATTCCCTTGCTTAATGAGGTTTAGCAAGCCTGCCTACAGAATTTCAAACAATTCGTTTTGAGTTCTACTGTCTCATCACCTTCTGAACTAAGTAGATATCATGCCTATAGGACCCCGTCTAAACACTTAGGCAAACCTTAGGCAATATAAATAAAACTGAATTCGCCTCTGTTATTTGTTACAATTAGCAGGTAGGCCCGATTCTGTTTCCTAACTGAGTCATGTAATAAGCCAGGCCTGCTGCAATACAACAATCTCCTCTTCCCTCGAGTATATCTTTTAGAATCAGACCTTATTCATTTGTTTAAGTCGTGCTATTGCATTGTTTTGTTTGGAGGAGGTATACTTAAGCCTTATGTGTTTGTGTGTTTCCCCTTTAATGTGCAGTCTTTATATGTGTTGTATGTCGCCTTAGAATTTTTACCTTTGAAACTTCAAATAAGCCTAATATCCCTCCCTTTTAGGATTAGTAGTCCTAAGCACCTCCGGGACTGATAGGAATGGGACGGATAATAGCATGCAATAAGTAATCGAGACCAATCCGCGCTTTAATATCTTAACGGGGTGGGAAGGGTAGATATGAATATGATAACCGGTGCATTAATACCACGTGTAGCCTCTCTCTTGATGAGTGATTACGGGGTATTGCATTGATGTGATCCATATTAAATACAAAACCTAGGACCCCTTCCTTCACTTCCCTTTTCCTTTAAAAGCATTGCAATTCCTGTTTAAAATCCGCTCTTTTAATTGCTCTTTCAAACTTTGTTTACTTCCAAACCATTGTGTATTGAAATCCCTTCTTATTTGAGCCTTATCTGCTTATATGTTAATTGCACCTCAAATTCACAATAATTGTCTGGCCTGGAACCACACTAGTGGATCCTGAGGGGTGCTTAACACCTTCCCCTTGGGATAATTTCAGCCCTTACCCAATCTCTGGTTATTCAAACAAACTTAGAATTGAATCTCTATTGGTGTCCTAAAGCACCTTAATCATTAGGTGGCGACTCTTCAAATGCAAACCCAGTTCCCAAAAGGAAAGAGTTGTCCCTCGAAACGTCACAAACCCGATTTCGCGAGAAAAAGGGGGCGCGACAGCATGGCGAGTCTGCTTGGGATATTTAGGCTTTTACCATTTCAGACTATCATTATGAATTTATGCTTCTATATGTGCAATTACTTGTTTAATTCCTTTAAGCATTCAATCTTTTTTCTCCAATTGCAAAACTGACTTGTCTTTTTTGTTTCTTCCCTTTACTACTGCTTTAAATTACGAAACTGCTATATTTACTGTTTTCTTAACATGCAAATACGTGACAACATGCTTTAATTATTGAATAATCATGCTCAACATCATATTCCACTCGTGCCGAACCGATACCATAGCAATGCTTATAATGAGTGGTTGCGCTCTTCTGATATTATCACCCCCTAAATCCGGAAAAGGCATATTTGCGGTAAAACCAGTCGATCAACGGTGTAGTCGACAGTTCCGTGCCTTTCCCCCTTGAGTTGTCCGCTCAAGGGTACCAGTCTAAAACCTATAGAAACCTTACTCTGTTTAACTGTGCATGCATCATGGTCAAACCTAGCCGAGTCAGTTATGTTGTCCGCATAATGACTCTTTCAGATGGCCTTGTCCAAAGTCCACTGGGTTTCCGTAAAACCCAAACGAACATCGTCACGTTCTGTGCATTTATTTGGAGAACTAAATGCTTTTATGCCAATTGTTGATATTAAATAGTCAAGTCCGGTGGGGATAAGGGCCTAACCTTATTTGTCTTGCAGAAATATGAGGCACGAAGTCCCCAGTTCAGCATGGTCACCAACACCCACCCAAAACTGCTAAGCTGGTGGAAAGATCTTCACTCTAGTGATCAGACTCTTGTCCGGAAATATTTGGGAAACCTACCTTCTCTCCTGGAAATCCAGCCCAACAACAAAATCATAGAAGCTACCACTTTGTTCTGGGATTGTGAGAGGTCCGTATTCCGCTTCGGGGACATTGAAATGACACCCTTACTAGAAGAAATAGGAGGATTGGCCGGTATACCATGGGAAACTCCGGGTTTGTTAATGCCTGAGAATCGCAAGGGCAGGGGTTTCCTCAAAATGATGGGTTTGAAGAAGAATCCAGAACTGACACATTTGAAAGAATCCTACATCTCTTTTGATTATTTATACGAGAGGTACGGTCACAGCAAATCCTACCGTACCTATCCTGACGAGTTTGCCATCACATCATTAGGGCATATTCACCGAAGGGTCTTTATATTCATGTTTTGTTTCCTGGGATTGATCGTGTTTCCAATGAAGAAAGCAAGAATCCACACCAGACTAGCCATGGTAACTAAGACCTTGATGGAAGGAATTGGCGGGCAACCATTCAGCATTGTGCCCATGATCATTGCGGAAATATACCGGGCCCTAGAGAAGTGTCAACGGGGAGCCAGTCACTTCGAAGGCTGCAATTTGCTACTTCAACTTTGGCTCATGAGCATCTCCAAAAGGGTGAGTACCGACAAGAGATTCAGCGAAGGGACTGGGACGATCACATCGCTTTCCATCACCCAAAGCGGATGAATTATATCCCTGATATGTTTGGTCAGCCAGGGAATGCCAAATGATGGTTCGAACTGTTTGATAATTTGACCGAGGAGCAGGTACAATGGATGTTCGAGTGGTTTCCGACCGAGGAGTTCATCGCCCGATCCATGGATGTACCTTTCCTGATATTGATCGGCCTGAGAGGAACGTACCCTTACGTCGCTCTCCGGGTTATGAGGCAAGCGGGTAGGAAGCAGGTTGTACCCAGGGTTGACAAGATGAGTCACTTCCGGGCTGACTTCCAGGATGATGATAGTCCCTACAAGTGCCAAGCTCAGCATATGTGGCACTGCAAGATCGTCGTGGGGAGGGATACCATCGAGCCAGATAGATATCACGCTGGGTGTGCTCCATACTATTCAGGCTGGTTGGAAGATAAGCATGATTACCTGGGCCAGCCTGGGTTTGTTCGAGGTCACAGGATCATAGATGAAAAGCCGAGGCACAGGTCAAATACAACCAACTGCGCAAGAGGATCCGGGAGTGCGAAAGCAAGCACCGTGAGATACAAGAAGCCAATCAAAAGCTAATTGAGGAATGGAAGGACATGACTGTCAGTGCCAACAAGCGACTGGTATACTTGGAGCGAGGCATAGTGGTGTTGGAGAAGAAATTTCTCAAGAGGGTCGAAGACTGCCAAAATGCTGAAGGAAACAAAGGCGGACATCTAGCCAGAGCCTACCTATTGCCGGGACTTCGCGAGCTGGGGAAGCTGTTCGATGGAGTCAGGGATGCCGAATCTGGGGAAGGTCCTTCTGAGACCAAATAGATAGGAGTTTTCTTCTTTTTATGAAATGTAATAAGGCCAATGGCCACTAACGACTTTTTATTTCCTATTACTTAGTGTCGATTTGGGATTCGCCTACTTTTTATCAATAAAATGAAGCATTTAGCATTCTAAGTTCTCCAAATCAATTTGTCGCTAGGCCTACCTCGGGCACAAAGAGGTCCCCAAATTAGGACGCAGTTTACATTCTGCACTATGTGTTTAAATATTGCAACATTTTTATAATCCTCACTAACTTGTTGCCTTTTTTGTTTTTTACTTTTTGTTTATTTCCCCTCCCCAAGGTTAGTTCGTGCACTCTGGCAACATCATCTTATTCCACGAGATCCAGGGGCCCTCCACCCACTCCTCCTCTAAGTCCTGTAAAAAACAAGAACAAAGGGAAGATGGAAGATTTGAACAACGCCATAAAGGAAAACTCAACTGAACGGGTAGAGGTCACTCATGGTCATGATACTCAGGTTTCCAAAGAAAATGCATCCCAACTCGAACAAAAGCTGCTGAAATTCTGAGAAGAACTTGATCAGGTTCGGAATCTGGCAAATCTGTCATTTTCCCTCACTACTCCAGATATCAATTTCCTAAATGCTCAGAACCCTACACCTCCACAGAACATCCCAAAGCAACAGAGCCATCCCGCTCCTCACCACCACTGCAACACCTGCCATACCTCAAATAACACCCCGCTGCTCATCCCAGAACTCCAGAACTCCGCAAATGACCACTACCACACCCACCATAATACCCCCATCTACGTGGAGACTTTGACACACTCCACCCAACCCATCTCAAGCACACCCGAGTCTGACGATAAAGACTTGCTCATCAGAAATGGCCGAAGAACTTAAAAAATTGACTAGCCGAATTCAAGGTGTTGAAGGAAGTAAGGGAATTGAAGGGCTGAACTATGAAGATCTTTGCATACGGCCCGATGTCGAACTGCCTGAGGGGTACAAACCTCCTAAGTTCGAGATGTTTGATGGTACAGGGGACCCAAGGGTCCATTTGAGAATGTAGTGTGATAAGCTGGTTGGAGTAGGAAGAGACGAGAAAATCCGCATGAAGCTTTTCATGAGGAGCTTGAAAGGAGATGCTTTGTCTTGGTACATTAGCCAAAATCCAAAGAAGTGGTCGAACTGGGTTAGCATGGCGTTCGACTTTATGGACAGGTTCAGGTTCAGCACGGAGAATGCACCGGACTTGTTCTATATTCAAAATCTAAAGAAGAAGCCCACAGAAACATTTCGCGAGTATGCTACTCGCTGGAGGTCCGAAGCTGCTAAGGTTAGACCTGCCTTAGAGGAAGAACAAATGAACAAATTCTTTGTCCGGGCTCAAGACCCATAATATTATGAAAGGCTGATGATGGTCGAGGGCCACAAATTTTCTGACATTATCAAGTTGGGAGAAAGGATCAAAGAGGGCATCAAAAGCAGTATGGTTACGAACTTCGAGGCCTTTCAAGCTATAAATAAGGCCTTACAGTCAGGAGGTGTGTCCAAGAAAAGGGACGTAGGAGCCGTAATGGTGGCATAGAGAACCAAATCTCCCATCAAATACCAAGCCTGCCCAATGCCTCCACTCACATATCAGCTTACTCCAAACTACCAAGCACCCTCACCTTCTTACCAAACTCCACCACCCACTTATCAATCACCTCCACCTCCCACGTATCAGCTTACTCCACCCAAATAATCCCAACCCGCACATGTTTACCAAGCCTACAATACCCAACCATCCCACTATCAAACCCCTCCTGCACGCCAAAACATCCCTAGACCTCGACCAAACTTTGACCGAAGGTCTCCGAAACAATATACAGCTATTGCCGAACCTATTGACCAGCTGTACAAAAGACTCAAAGCTGCTGGTAATGTCACCCCTATCCCCGCTGCAACTCCTGAGAACCCTTCTCAGTGGGTTAATCCAAATAAATCCTGTGCATACCATCCCAGCATGAAAGGGCACACCATTGACGAATGCCGTTCTCTGAAAAACAAGATCTAGACTTTAATTGATAACAAGATTATTGTAGCAAAGGAGTCTGCTCCAAATGTCCGCAATAACCCTTTGCCGGACCACAAGGGTGGAGGCGTTCACATGATTGAAATAGAAGACGATTGGGATCTCGAGGGATCGATCGGTTTGATCACAGAAGGTGACGACCCAAAGAAGCCAATAGTTACCTTAATCCGATCGTGGTCCAGATTCAGCCCTCTGGGGACGCCGAGGTAAATATGTCCGTGCTACTTGAGTTTGAAGCAACATCCCCTGCAAAGACACCAACACCAATTGAGGTCGAATTCGTGTCTCCAACGAATGCACCTACACCATTCGAAGTTGCAGTTTTACCACCCAAGGTACGTGCCCCGTTCGGAGTAAAGATAGCCACGCCGATTCCAGTGGCGATGTCGACCATGACGCCATTCCATACAAAGGCTATACCATGGGACTACATAGCCGAGGCAAGAAGAAAAGGCAAGGTTAGGTTCAGAGAGGCTATTGCGGCACAGGGTATGACGAGAACTGGTAGAGTTTGTACCCCGGAACATCTGGCTGAGTCGAGCAAGCAGGCCTCTAACCGGCCGCCCATCATCGAGACCGGGCCAGATGATCTTTGGAGAAAGATACAGGCCAAGGAATACTCAGTCATCGACCAGCTAAACAAAACACCGGCGCAAATTTCTATCCTTGCTTTGCTACAAAATTCTGATGCACACAAGAATGCCCTGTTAAGGGTGCTGAGTAAAGCATATGTGCCAAGCAACATCACCGGCGGAGAAATGGCTAACATGGTAGGATAGGTACTGGAAAGTCACAAGATCACTTTTCATGAAGATGAGCTGCCACCAGAAGGGTTGGGTCACAACAAGGCATTGCACATCACCGTGCAATGCGAAGACTATTTTATCACCAGAATCCTGATCGATGGAGGGTCTAGCCTCAACATTTGCCCATTGGTAACACTCGGGACGTTGGGTAAGGGACTGCACGAGATAAAGGACGGATCCATCAATGTGAAGGCTTTCGACGGCTCCCAAAGGTCCACCATTGGGGAAATTAGTTTGTGTTTGCAAATGGGGCCTACTTGGTTCGATGTTGATTTTCAAGTGATAGACGTGCCGACATCTTACAATCTGCTGTTGGGACGACCATGGATTCATACTGCTGGGGCCGTAGCGTCAACACTACATCAGGCGGTGAAGTTTGAGTGGAATCACCAGGAGGTGATCATTCACGGCGACGGTAGCAATCGTATATACAGTCGCCAGACCATTCCGGCAATCGGAGGCAGAAGAAATTTAGGGGGGAGTCCTATCACCACATCAAACGAGTCAATGCTGTTGAAAAAGACAAATGGTGGGACAACAAGATCGAGAGTATATTGAACTGGAGTGGGTACGAACCTGGCAAGGGGCTTGGCAAGAACCTCCAAGGAATTACTAAGCCTATAAAACTCAAGAAATATGGCACCACTTTCGGTCTGGGATATGAGTATACCTGGGAAGAATTCAACAACCGGTCGCCACCATGGCGCGGTCCCTACTACCCACTGGAACAATCAATACCACCTTTGGAGCAGACTTTCCAACAGGCCGACATTGTTTATGGGACAGACGAGGAGGAGGCACTTGCTGCAGTGAAGAACTTGTTCTTAGAAGACGATGACATGGATTGCTGTGTTGTGTTAGAGGAGGAGGGGGAGGAAGGTCCTTCCATATAAGCCCATTACTATTACTTATCTTGATGAACCAATGACAGTGACATGCAATAAGACAACGCAACAAACGGACATAGATTCAGAGGAAGATGACATGCCGGAGGAGATTGTTATAGAAGTTAAGAATTTTGAAAACAGACCGAAGTCCAACCTGGACAAGACTGAGATTGTTAACCTGGGAGATGCAGAAAACGTCAAAGAAACACGAATCAGCGTCCACTTATCGCCATCAGAAAAGAAGGAATACACAAAATTTCTAAAGGAATATAAGGACATATTCGCCTGGTCGTACGATGACATGACTGGTCTGAGTACATCTATTGTGGCTCACAAACTGCCAACCGATCCAACATGTCCGCCGGTAAAGCAAAAGCTCAGAAAGTTCAAGCCTGATATGAGTTTGAAAATCAAGGAAGAAGTCACCAAGCAGGTCGAAGCCAAGGTTCTCAGGGTAGTAAATACCCGACATGGTTAGCCAACATTGTGCCATTACCAAAGAAGGAAGGGAAGGTCAGAGTCTGCGTCGACTACCGGGATCTCAACCGGTCCAGTCCGAAAGACGACTTCCCTTTACCAAACATACACATCCTGATCGACAATTGCGCCAAGCATGAGTTGCAATCATTTGTGGATTGTTTTGCTGGTTATCATCAGATCTGGATGGATGAAGAAGATGCTGAGAAAACAACTTTCATTACGCCGCGGGGAATGTACTGCTACAAGATGATGCCGTTTGGCCTTAAGAATGCAGGGGCCACCTACATGAGGGCCATGACTACCATTTTTCATGATATGATACACAAGGAGATTGAGGTGTACGTAGATGACGTTATCATCAAGTCCAAGAAGGCCACTAATCACATGGAAGATTTGAGGAAGTTTTTCAATAGATTGCGGAGGTACAACCTTAAACTGAATCCTGCAAAGTGTGCATTTGGGGTTCCTGCTGGAAAATTACTTGGGTTTATTGTGAGTCACCGGGGAATAGAACTGGATCCATCAAATGTCAAAGCTATTCTAGAATTGCCACCACCAAAGAACAAGAAGGATGTGATGAGTTTCTTGGGAAGACTTAACTATTTCAGCCGGTTCATAGCACAATCTATAGTTATCTGTGAGCCAATCTTTAAGATGTTAAAGAAGGATGCCGCCACCAAATGGATTGATAACTGCCAGAAAGCTTTCGAATAAATCAAGGAATACCTATCAACACCACCAGTCTTGGTCCAGCCCGAGCCAGGTAGACCCCTACTACTCTACATCGCAGTACTAGATGGTACCTTTGGTTGTGTCTTGGGGCATCATGATGAAACAGGGAGAAAGGTACAGGCCATTTACTATCTCAGCAAGAAATTCACTCCGTACGAGGCCCGGTATTCTCTGTTGGAGCGCACCTGTTGTGCTTTGAATTGGGTAGCCCAGAAGCTGAGACATTACTTCTGTGCCTACACTACATATCTCATATCAAGGATGGAACCTTTGAAGTACATCTTTCAGAAGCCCATGCCCACTGGCAAGCCGGCCAAGTGGCAAATCCTGTTGAGTGAATTTGACATTGTCTATGTAACTCAGAAAGCAATCAAGGGACAGGCACTAGCAGATCACCTTGCAGAAAATCCCGTAGATAGAGAATACGAACCCCTGAAAACGTATTTTCCTGATGAAGAGGTATCATTCATAGAAGAAGACATTGCAAAACCCTATGACGGTTGGAGAATGTTCTTCGATGGAGCAGCAAACTTCAAAGAAGTTGGCATATGAGCAGTCTTAATATCAGAAACCGGTCAGCATTATCCAGTGTCTGCCAAACTTAGGTTCCCCTGCACCAACAATATGGCCGAGTATGAAGCTTGCATCTTAGCGCTCAAAATGGCCATTGACATGAACGTACAAGAGCTGCTAGTGATTGGAGATTCAGATTTACTCATACATCAGGTGCGAGAAGAATGGGCAACTAAGAACTCTAAGATACTCCCGTATCTGCATTATGTACAGGAGTTGAGGAAGAGGTTCACAAAGACAGAATTCTGACATGTTCCCAGAATCCAGAGTGAATTCGCCGATGCATTGGCTACCCTGTCATCCATGATACAACATCCCGATAAGAACTTCATTGACCCCATACCGGTGAAAATTCATGATCAACCAGCTTACTGTGCCCATGTTGAGGAGGAAGCAAACGGAAAACCTTGGTTCCACGATATCAAGAAATATTTGACAAAAGGAGAGTACCCAGAACTTGCAAATCCTATCCAGAAACGCACACTTCGGAGGTTATCCAATAATTTCTTCCATAGTGGAGGAATCCTATATATGAGGACTCCTGATTTGGGATTGTTAAGATGTGTCGACGCAAAGGAAGCATCCAGGCTACTAGAGGAAATTCTCGCTGGGACCTGCGGTCCACATATGAACGGTTGTGTCTTAGCAAAGAAGATACTCCGAGCTGGTTACTTTTGGATGAATATGGAGACGGACTGCATCCAGTATGTCCGAAAATGCCACCGCTGTCAGATACATGCATACATGATAAAGGTACCTCCAAATAAGCTTAATGCAACGAGCTCACCATGGCTTTTCGCCGCCTGGAGAATGGATGTTATTGGACCAATCGATCCTTCCGCTTCCAACGAGCACAGGTTTATCCTAGTAGCAATCGACAATTTCACCAAGTGGGTAGAAACAACGTCTTACAAAGCAGTGACTAAGAAAGTCGTGACAGACTTTGTTCGGGACCACATTGTTTGCCGATTCGGAATTCCAGAGTCAATCATTACTGATAATGGTTCCAATCTCAGCATCGACTTGATGAGAGTCATGTGTGAAACCTTCAAGATCAGACACAAGAATTCTACAGCCTACAGGCCTCAGATGAATGGAGCTGTAGCCGCCAACAAGAACATCAAGAAGATATTGAGAAAAATGATAGAGAAGCATAAGCAGGGCACGAAAATCTATGATTTGCTCTGTTGGGATATCGCACCACAGTCCGCACATCAACTGGGGCAACCCCCTATATACTGGTTTATGGTACAGAAGCCGTCATTCCCGCTGAGGTAGAAATTCCCTCCCTAAGGATCATACAGGAAGCTGAGCTTGACGACGCTGAGTGGGTGAAAAGTCGTTATGAGCAACTAGCCCTTATAGACGGAAAGAGAATGAATGCGGTTTTCCATGGTCAACTAACCAGAACAGAATGTCCAGAGCCTTCAATAAAAGAGTCAAGCCAAGAGAGTTCGCACCGGGGCAGCTGGTGTTATAGAAGATTGTCCCGCATCAGAATGAAGGCAAAGGGAAATTCTCTCCTAATTGGCAGGGTCCATACATGTTTCACCGGGGCCTGATAGGAGGAGCCCTCATACTCGCAGAAATGGACGGAGAAGTCTGGCCGAGGCCAATCAACTCAGATGCAGTCAGGCGTTACTATATATAATGCTTTCCTATATGATATAATTGAACTACGTCTGACCTGATTCCCGTTTAAGAGGGGATACGTAGGCATCCTTATGGGTTCGGTCACAATTCAATAAAATTTTCATTTCCCCCCGCAATTGGAAACTGGGGCGGAATTTTGAGGAGAACCCTCAAAATTCCGAAGTGATTTTAGCTGATCATCGCAAGCAACCGTCAGAAGCATCAGCCCATTAACTGGAGCAGAATTTTGAGGAGGACCTTCAAAATTCCATAGCAAGAGAGGTCGCAATGTCTTGAGCCACGTCACAGTCGTCGGTTCATCTAAAAATTGTTTCTTAATCATATACTTATCTCATATTTTTACAAAATCATGCATGTTTATTTCTGAAATTGCCTTGTTTAGCAATGCTACCCCAATGATACGTACAGTATCACCAGATCAAAACCGAACAGGTCAAGCAGAGCCAGTAGGGATACGAACCAACCTCCCCCCTCTACAAAACTCACGATTTTTCTTTGGGTGCAGACACTTGGATTGTGAAAGCATCTGACATACTATACACTCACGAGACAAACATTGTTCAGGGATACAACTCTCAGAACTGTTGCACTTACCAACATTTGCTATCCACACGCACCAGTGGCATTTTGTATGTCACGATATCCCCAGCAGTCACGATACTGCAATCTGCTATCAGCTAAGAAAACTCTATTACCACTTGCTCTTTTTATTTCTTGCATAAGGCTACCATTCTGCCTTCCGAGATGTCTCCATCTGCATTTTTGCATTGCATAAGGCTACCATTCTGCCTTCCGAGACTAAACGCTGTCTCTATCTGCATTTTCTGCATTGCATAAGGCTACCATTCTGCGTTCCGAGGTTAAGCTCTACCTCCATCTGCATTGCATGGCTGAAAGATCGCTTCATACTGCATCTGCATGGCTGAAAGATCGCCTCATACTGCATTGCATGGCTGAAAGATCGCCTCATACTGCATCTGCATGGCTGAAAGATCGCCGCATACTACATTGCATGGCTGAAAGATCGCCTCATACTGCATCTGCATGGCTGAAAGATCGCCTCATACTGCATTGCATGGCNAACGCTGTCTCCATCTGCATTTCTGCATTGCATAAGGCTACCATTCTGCCTTCCGAGACTAAACGCTGTCTCCATCTGCATTTCTGCATTGCATAAGGCTACCATTCTACCTTCCGAGACTAAACGTTGTCTCCATCCACGCTTGCACGGCTGAAAGATCGCCACCTCTACACTTGCACGGCTGAAAGATCGCCACCTCATTTACATTTGCATGGCTGAAAGATTGCCACCTCATTTACACTTGCATGGCTGAAAGATCGCCACCTCATTTACACTTGCATGGCTGAAAGATCGCCGCCTTATTTACACTTGCATGGCTGAAAGATCACCGCCTTATTTACACTCGTATGGATGAAAGATCGCCACCTCATTTACACTTGCATGGCTGAAAGATCGCCGCCTTATTTACACTTGCATGGCTGAAAGATCGCCACCTATTGCGTCCCATGGGCTGAAAGATCGCCAAATACCGCATCTCATGGGCTGAAAGATCGCCAAATTATCCAAAGGCGTCATTGTTCGTAGGCACCATTTTCATAGCCCGAGAACACCATGTCATGGACTGAGGACCCCTTTTAATCTTTTGCATATCATTATTCAAAGGCATCATGGTTCGGAGGCACCATCCTCATAGCCCGAGAGCATCATTTCATGGCCCGCGAATCCTTTATCACACGTTTCATGGACCAGGACATCATGGTCTAAGGACGTCATTCTAACCGTCCGAAGACAATCCTCATGGTCCGACGGGAAATTGCATCATGTCTAAATTTACGCACAATATATGCTTGTATTGCTTATTTGCAGGTAAACCGGCGAGCAACGGCCGTCTCGGCAGGATCTATACCGCTCCAGTTCCCGTAGCCATGTCAAACCTTAACCATCCCCGTCATGAATATTGCGCCCGTTCTTGAAAAGTCTCTATCGGCATACTCCGCCGACAAATCCTGAACTACACGTGGACTGATTTCTGTATAACCAGGGATATGTTGGCAGCTCAGAAGCCAGGGCACGACCTAAGCCTCCTCGAACCATTTCGTTCGGTCAAAATTGGTCATCATAACTTTACCCGACAACTCTTTCATCCTTCCCGGGTAAAGAGGGGCAGCTGTTGATACCCAATTTTTCCCTATATATTTCTAATATACAAAATACTTTCAAAATAGCATGTCCAAATGTTTTACTATTTTTTCCTTAATTTTTAAAGACTTTTTAATCAATTTATCGCCCTATTTTATCCGTAAAAACCCAATAATTATTTCCAAAATTATCATTTTTGGCGATTCATTTATTGGATTTTCATATTTATACTAAAATGTGGCTAATATGAATCCTAAATCCCTACCCCAATGTGTTTGATACTTATGGTTTGCTTGGGGCATGACAACATCAAATATTGCTGAACATGACTCAAACTTGGTCCTCCTAGGATCATTACCTCTATGTTACCCTTATATGTGTGTGTTCTGGTTGATTTACAAGCATGAAAGCACCCCTGTTGCTGTGCATGCCCAAAATTGACTCATGCCTAAATATATAGGCCCTTGCAATGGATTCCCAATCCCCTGCCCCTTTGGTGTGAAATTATCAACTCTTTAAAATATTAATAGCTGTCTCCCATCCCCCTTTTCTTCCTTGTTCCCTCTAGCTTTTAAATCAGTTTCTGCNCGCTTCACATTTGTATGGGAAGTCGTCATCCTGAAAATCTACCCTGTAGCGAGTCATTTTAGAAACTCGCGGTATGACGTGCTTTCTGCCTGCCTGTCTCATAACCCTGATGGGAGCATAAGGGTATATGCCCCTCAACCCGATTAGTACCAAGTGCGGAACATCCCTAGATCTGATGATGAACTCGTCGGTAGGGAACCATTCGAACATCCATTGAACCTGATCCTCTGTCAAATTGCTGAAAAACTGCGCCCATCCAGTAGCATTTTTGGGTTGAGCAAACCTGTCTAGGATATAGGTCGTTCTCTTAGGATGATGGAAAGCTATGTGATCATTCCACGGCCTTCGCGGAAGCTCTTGACAGTATTGACCTCTTTGGAGATGCTCTAACAACCAAACTTGTAGCAGCAGATTACAACCTTCTATATTTGTACCCCTTTTGACAGTGTTCTAAGGCCCGGTATATGTCTGCTATGATCATAGGGACAATGGTATATGTCTGCCCCTCGATCCCATCCATCTAGGTTTTGGTTACCATGGCCAGTCTGGTGTGGATTCTATCCCCTTGGATCAGGAATACTATCATACCCAAGAAGCAGACGATGAACACAAAAACCCTCGGTGAATCCAACCCAAGGAAGTGATGGAGAATTCGTCATGAAAAATACGATAAGATCAGTTGTGACCGTATCGTTCGTAGAGGAAGTCAAAGGGTATGTAAGACTTCTTCAGGCACTCCAAGTCCTCATTCTTTATCAGACCTATCATCTTCAGAAACCCCCTAGGAGTGCGATTTTCTAGCACCAATAAACCAGGACTATCCCAAGGTAGCCCAGCGAATCCCCCTATTTCTTCTAAGAGAAGGGTCATTTCTATGTTTCCAAAGCGAAACACGGCTCTTTCTTTGTCCCAGAACATTGTGGCAGCTTCGATCAACATGTTGTTCGGTTGGAGGTCCAATAGAGAAGGCGAATTTCCCAAGACCCTTTTCACATGATTTTTATCACTTGATGAAAGATCCTCCCACCAATCTAGCAATAGTGGTGGTATGTTACGAACCATGCCGAACCTGGGGACTTCGTGCCTCATTTTCTGCAAAACAAATATGGTTAGGCCCTTTACCCCTCCAGATTCGACTATTTATACATCAATTATTAGCATATTGGCACTTATTTCTCCAAAATTAATGCACAAAATTGTGGTTGCGTCCGTTGGGATTATGGAAACCCCGGTGGACTTTTGGACGAGGCTTGTCTTAAAGGGTTATTATGTGGATAACATATTAACCCGGCTAGGTTTGACCATGATGCATGCACAATTAATCAGAGTAAGGTTTCTATAGATGTCTAGACTGGTACCCTCAAGTGGACAACTTGAGGGGGAAAGGCACGGAACCGTCGACTGCATCACTGATCGACTAGTTTTACCGCAAATAAGCCTTTCCAAATTTAAAGGGTGATATATAGGAAGGGCACAAACACTCATCAAGCGTTGCTATAGGATTGATTACGCATGAGTGGAATATGATGTTGAGCATGATTTGTGCAACAATAAATAGCATGTTATCACGTATTTGCACGTTAAAAATGATAAATGCGGTATCTAATAATTGAAAGACGTTTAAGAAAGAAAACAAGGAGACAAGTCAGTTTCTATAATAAAGGAAATCATAAATGCTTGAAAATAGGCAATTAAATCCAGATAAAGGGGGAAGGGGAAAGGGTGTGCACGTATTAACAGAATAAAGCATGCTTAAGACTATTTCACAAAAAGCAACTTTGTTATAGTAAGAGCCTAATTATCCTCAACAGAGTCGCCATGCTATCGCGCCCCCTTTTTCCTCGCTGAGTCCGGGTTTCGACATTTGGGACAACTCCTTTCCTTGTGGAATTGGGTAAGAGATTTGAAGAGTCGCCACCTAACGGATTAAGGTGCGTTAGGGCACCTGGAACAATTAACTCATGAACCAGTTTACATCACCAGAGATTGGGTAAGGGCTCGAAATTACCTTGAGGGGAAGGTATTAGGCACCCCTCGAGGTCCACAACGGTGGGTCCCGGCCAAACTCAATTAAACGAATTAGTCTTAAAGCGGCATAAAACAGTTTAGACAGACATCATTTCAAAACAGGAATAAAAATGCTCCTAGGTTTTTTTATCCTATAGGATCATTTCCATGCAATACTTGGTAACTTTCCCCAAATTGGGGTGTTACGCATAGCATTAGCGCACAGGTCATCATCTCCTTTACAACCCCATTACTATCTTTCAGTTCTTACTTAAGCGTTCTAGCAGCTTCTAATGCGTACCTTATGCGTGCACTACCCGTCTCTTACCTATAGTCCTGGAGGTGTTTAGGACTTCTATTTTGGATGGATCTAGACTCACCTACGTTGCTTAAAATGAGAAAACTAAGCGACAAACAAAATTCATATAGGACTGTCACATAAGAAGCAAATAAAGGCTCATGTTGACCTCCACAAGTAGCTAACCAATGCACGCAATTCAAACAAACAAAGTTTTTATAGTTTAGGATCCTATAGACAAGATATCTAGATGAGCATGAATAGAATATACAACAGCCTTATTAAACGAGCATTGGGACCTACGGGCTTGCTTACTGATTTGATTAAGCTCTGAATCTGGGCATGTTTCAAGCAGCATGAGATCACAGTTTTTGGCCCAGAATTCTTAATAACCCTACAGGTTTGCCTACTGATAGCCAGAATAGAATGATATCTAAAAGATGATTAAAGCCCCTATAATATGATTTCTAAGCGAATTACTGATTTCTAACTCATGAAAACATATTTTTATCTCCTTATATCCTATAGGCATGCTTTCTAATTTGCAGATTAATTAGCTCCTATAGACATGATTTCTAGGTGTCGAAACTGATTGCTTTTGTTCCTATAGGCATGGTATCTAAATTGAAACTGATTTTACCTCCTATAGGCATGATATCTAACTGATTGAGTTAAAACCCTATAGGCACGATATCTAACTGATTGAGTTAAAAACCCTATAGGCATGATATCTAACTGAACCAAATATGGGCAGAAATCATACAGATTACCAGAAAATCAAACACAGAAATCCTATAGGCATAGTCACTAATGCACATTTAATTGAAACATGTGTAAATACCATTGCTTGATTGCTAATGGCAGGATAAACGGAAGACCTAGAGGCAGTATTTCTAGTAGGCTAAGAATGTGGAAATATAGAGTCGCAAACAGAATAATCCTATGGGCATGATCTCTAAACAAGTAACAACATTCACATAATTAAATCGAGGAACCTATAGGCAGGATTTCTACCCAAGTTTAAAGATATAAGAAAAACCCCACTTTGATTTCACTAGTAAGCCCCAAATCTGCTTATTACAAAGATTATTACAGCCCAGAATGAATAAATTATAACAGTATCCATTACACTATAGGGAGCCTTAGCAGGCCCAATATAAACCTGGGAGCCAGGCCTTCAAACACAATAGCTCTGAAATAATAGCAGGGATCCACAACACCTTAAACCAGGCTTCCAGTGTGTCAAAGTTCCCAAAAAGTCTCAAAGACCCCGGGCAATGCTCATACTAGAACCACACTTTTAACATAGAATTCGGAAGAGATTGGAACACCAGCCCCAATGTGTCAGAGTTCCAAGGAGTCTCAGGGACCCTAGGCAGTGCTCACACTGGGGGTGGTAAGAACCTAGATAAATAAGAGTAGATGTTTGAAATCCAGTATGTAGAGGGTAGGGGAACAGGTTTAGAAGACAGCTAATTTCCAAAAGGATAAGGGTAAGGGGACAGATTCAGAAACTAGTGCATACAAAATGGTAATAGAACTGCACAAACAAACTCATGTTCAGCATATAATTCAACTAAGTTGACATTGGTTCAGACTAGATACTCATACTAGCACTTAAAGTGATCACAAAAAGCTAACATACAGGATTAGCCACACCTTGCTTGCAGTATCTAACAAATGATCAGAACAGGAAGTATACAGCTGAATAGGATAGGGTTTCTGTCACGACCCTAAACCCAGACCTGGTCGTGATGGTGCCTCGTGAAGACAAGGCCAGCCGACACATTTCCAATTTGAAGTTAAACAGCTAAACAGCAATGCAACAGGCTATAACATGATTTAATAATACTACACAGCAGATAATATCCTCACAATGCGGAAGTACAACCCAAACACAGCCCAAACCGGGGTGTCACTAGTCATGAGCATCTACTAAGGTCTAAATACAACTGACGAAGTCTGAAGTGTACTAAGTACAGACTAATAGAGTAAAGAGGGAGAAAAGCAGTGCTGCGAACGCCGGTAGCTACCTTGCTAAACTCCGGTGACTCTGCCTCAGCTCAGCCAATACCCGCTACCAGGTGCTGAAATACCTGAACCTGCACGCAAGGTGCAGGGAGTAAAATGAGTACTACCAACTCAGTGAGTAATAATCATAAATAAAGACTGAGTGATAAGAAATCACGAAAAGAGCATCAACATGCTGTATAGAAGCGGTTTCAAAAACCAGTAGAAAGCAATGAAGCTGTAAAAATCCCTTAAAACATCTTAGCTCAGTTTAAACTTCTTTGAGAAAAAGACTTTTTCAACAGTTACGCAAATGAATGCAAAACAGCTAGTGCAGATAGGCACAGAAATTTGCCCCTCGGGCACAAATACGCAATTAAACAGGTAAATGACAGGCAAATAAGAAAGATAAGCACATAAGGTTCGCCCCTCGGGCACAATGTCAACAAATCCGTCCCTCGGGCAATATCTCAGAACAGTACCAGCCCCTCGGGCAATCACAGAGAACAATACCAGCCCCTCGGGCTATAACTCACATCATACTGGGTACCCGCGCTCACTGGGGGTGTGCAGACTCCTGGAGGGGCCCCTTACGGCCCAAGCGCAATAACAAGCCATCTCGTGGCATCATATACAGGCTCTCAGCCTCATATCAATATCAAGCCACCTCGTGGCGTACATATCTCAGGCCCTCGGCCTCACATCAGTATCAGTGTATCACCGTTGTAGCGTGCATCCCGACCCAAAAGATATCCTCACAACACAGGGCCTCGGCCTTACTCGGTCAAAAATCACATAAGCCTCTCGGGCAACAGTAAAACAGTGTTTCTCAGCCCAAAACATCATTTAAAATATCATTTGAGTATTAAAACTGAGTGAACATGGCTGAGTTTTGAAATAGTGGAAAATAACATGACTGAGTTCAAGTATAAAGTCAAAACTGTGAGGAAATATCAACAAAGACCCCCGAAGGGTTCAAATAGTTGGCATGAAGCCCAAATATGGCATGCAGCCCAAATAATGATGATAACAAATAGATTTTAGTCAAATATGCGGTAAAATCATCAGTCGGGACGGTCCAAGTCATAGTCCCCAATAGTGCACGACCCCACGCTCGTCGTCAAGCGTGTGCCTCACCTCAATATAGCACTACGATGTGCAATCCGGGGTTTCAAACCCTCAGAACATCATTTACAATGATTACTCACCTCGAACCGGCTAAATCTCTAGCCCGCGACGCCTTTGCCACTCGAATCGGCCTCCACGCGCGTCGAATCTATCCAAAATCAGAACGAGGGCATCAAAATATGCTAAGGGAAAAGCCCAAGCGAAAACAATCGAAAAATACCAAAACTCCCGAAATTAGCAAAACCCGAGCCCCGGGCCCACTTCTCGAAACTCAGAAATTTTTACACCAATAGGTTCCTTATCTCTCCACGAGATCATACACACCAAAAACATCAAAATTCGTCCACAAATGACCCTTCAAATCCCATATCAAAAGTCCAAGATTCCAAGCCCTAGTTCTCCCATTTTAGCTTAAGTTTCCATGGTTTTCTAGGTAGATTTCACAATAGAATCGAGTTTTAGGTCCGAAATTCTTACCTCCAAACGTTTCTCCTTGAATCCCTCTTCAATCTCCTTCAAAAAACTCTCAAAAAGGCCAACTATGGAGTAAATGAGCCCCAAAATCGCGGATGAAATGAATTAAAACATTCTACCAGGTCTGACTCCCCCTTCTTCGCGAACGCGGTCAATCTCTCGCGTTCGCGAATCACAAATTCGCGTTGACCAACTTCTCCTCTTCGCGAACGCGACACTCCCATCGTGAACGTGATGCTTCTTCCTCCTACACCTTCGCGAACGCGATGAACAAAAAGGCCTCGAACCCCTCAGACCCAAATTACTCTACGCGATCGCGAGGCCCATCTCACGAACGCGATGACCAAGTTTCAATCCCTCGTGTACGCGAATTCCTCAGATCCTTCTACGCGAACGCGAGTCTCCACTCGTGAACGCGAAGGGATAAATCCCTGCAACAGCTGAGCAAATTTTTCTGCAATTTCTCAACTCCAAAATGGTCCGATTGACCACCCGAAACTCACCCGAGGCCCCCGAGACCTCAACCAAAAGCACCAACACATCCTAAAACCTTATTCAAACTTTCTCCAATCATCAAAACACCTCAAACAACATCAAATTACCCAAAACACATCGGATTCAAGCCTAAGTTTCTAAAAGCCTTCCGAAATACGCTTTCGATCAAAAACCCAACCAAACCACGTCCGAATGACCAGAAATTTTGCACACACATCCCAAATGACACAACGAAACTACTGCAACTCTCGGAATTCCATTCCGACCCCTATATCAAAATCTCGCCTATCAACCGAAAATCGCCAAAATATCAACTTCGCCAATTCAAGCCAAATTCTACTCCGGACTTCCAAAACCCGTTCCGATCACACTCCTAAGTCACAAATCACCTCCCGAAACTAACCAAACCATCGGAACTCACATCCGAGCCCTCTAACACATAAGTCAACATCCGGTTGACCTTTCCAACTTAAGCCTTCCTAAAAGAGGCTAAGTGTCTCAAACTTCACCAAAACCAATCCGAATCCAATCCGACCAACCCGATACCTCAAAGCACGAATAAACAAGGCATAAAGAAGCAGAAATGGGGGAAAACGGAGCGGTAACTCATGAGACGACTGGCCGGGTCATCACAGTTTCACATTATAGCTTAGTTCAGTATTGTCACTAAGTGGAATCACATAGTCAAATAACAAACAGAATCATGCTGAAATTTTAAACTAATAAGCACATAGGCTTGAATAGAATAACAAAGACTAAAGCATGCCAGTTGAGAAAGTAGTAACAGAAAACATGTCGAGGTTGAAATAAACTATAAGACAGATAACAGGAACTGAAACATGCCAATTGAGAAAAGAGTAAACAAGAATCATAGTTCATACAAAAACATGCTGAGGCTTGAAATAAGATAACCAAATAAGCACATCCAACAGAATAGAATAACAGGGGTTAACACATACCAGTTAGGAAGAAAGTAAATAGAAATGTAATGGTATTTTGGATCCAAAGAGTTCAGCCTTGGCTTCCAGTCGGCTAAACAATGTAGAAATCAGAGTAGTTGCACACAGAGAGAACTCAAATGCTTTGAGGAAAAGCAGAGAGATATTGAGTTGTAAAGTGAGGAAATTGTAAGAGTGCTTAAGGGTGAGTGTAAGTCTGTATGCGTGTGTAAGCTTGTGTGTCTCAGCGTGTATGTGTCTGAGTCTGAGTGTTTTGAAAATTAGAACAATGAAGGGTTTTATAGCATATAGTAGAGTTAAACCAAATAAGGTAAGAGTATCAATGGTACACAAGTAAGGCAAGGAGATCAGTTAATTAGTCAATTAGGGCTAATAGGAATCAATTAATAGGCAGAATCACAAAAGTATCACTTAAACTAACACGGAATAAATCAGCAGTCAAGATTGAGGCATAAATAAGGTAAGTAGTAAGTCCAGAGATCAATTAAAAGTCAGAGCACAAAATCAGGCTAGTAGCATGGATAATTAATCACATAAATAAGGTAAAAACATGGTAAAATCTTAATAAGGAAATGCGGGTACTAAATTCAAACACTAATTTGGGTAGTAAAGTCAATTAACACTTAATTGATAGAATTAAAGGTAAACGGGCAAAAGACAGTAGGATAAACAGTCAAATAATCAAAACCCTAAGAAATACAAAGACATATACATGGAGCTTGATTATATCAAGTAAAAATCAGTCGAAAAGTAAATAAGAAAGTCAGAGATGAAAACATTTGCAGAAATCCATCAGAAATCAAAACCCTAGCTTTAGGGTAAAGGAAATCGGTCAATAATAATAGTAAGAGCAGAAAATCTTAAGGGAGAAATACCAAATAGCACAAAATCGTTTCAGATCTAAAGAGATCTAAACGGATTCAACCAGAAAGTAGCTAGGTTCATAAAAAATATACAGAAGCGAATCAAATCTGGTTTGAACCAGAGGTTTGAAACCCCAAAAATACGAAGATACTCGTACTCACAGGTATCGGAGTGAACATAGACGGAATAATCGAGAAAGGAGAGACTTTGAACCAGATTTGGTTCGAGTCTCTTGAGATTTACATCAAGCAGCGTAGAAATCGTATTACTAGTAGAGATAGGAGGCCAGATAAGGTCCAAGATCGAAGAGAAACCCCATGGATTGAAGGGGTTCAGGTGATGGCGGGCTAGGGTTAGGGGACGGTTGAGAGAGAGGAGAGGAGGAAGGGATTCAGGGGCGGCGAATTTTTAGAAATGAGGTAGGGTTTGGGGGGTTGGTGCAATAAAAGTGGAAGGTGGATCCTGGACCGTTGATCTTCTGAGATCAACGGCCAGGATCAGTTTTAGGCCGGGGCGGGTTTAGATGGGTCATGGGTTAATTTAATTGGGCTAGGGTGGTTATTTGGGCCAGGTCCGAAAAGAAATCAAATTAAAAGAGGCTAAATATTAAATACCCAATTAATTTGATAAAATAATTTATAAAAATAGCTAATAAGTAATAAAAAATATTATTTATACATGGAAATGATTTAAAATAATTAATATTATAAAAATATAAAAGGTCATTTTCCGTGTAAATAATGTAACTATGCATATAAGGGCTATTATTGCAAAGTTATTACAATTATAGCCTAAAGATGTGAATATATTTATGCATAAAATGATTAAAGCTTAATATAAATATAAATGATAAAAATATAAATCATTATAAAATTATTTGTGATGCAATTAGTAATTATTTAGATAATAAAATGCTGGAATAAATTACTTAAAATCCTTTTTTAAAAATTACAGAAAATTATGGAAAAATAGTGGTTGATGTTAATGCACTATTTTGAAAGTATATAGGCATTTAAAAATATATATGAGAGAAAAATTGGGTATCAACAGCAAGAAACGACCTCTCGGGTCTCAACAGTATTGGCGTGAAGCCTTAACATGATAATTAGCATGATTCACGACTCATTAGCTTAATCACATAATTATAACACAGATATCAGCAAGAAAGAGTCACTAAGCGGTGCCATGGAATGATCCATGCCATGATTCTCACGGTGCACGCCCACACACCTGTCACTTGGCATTTGCGTCACCTCAATAGTAATCATAGAACACATAGTTCGGGGTTTCGAACCCTCAGAACCAAGTTTGGAAGCGTTACTTACCTCAAGCCAAGCCAAACTCTAGCCCGCGACGCCCTTGCCTGTCGATTCAACCTCCAAATGCCCCGAATCTAACCAAAATCAGTATATAACCATCAATATACGCTAAAGGAATGAAACCCATACGAAAATTATCAAATTAACTCAAAAATCCCGAAAATTGGCCAAACCCGACCCCCGGGCCCACGTCTCAAAATTCGATAAAAATCACATCACAAGAATCCTCGTCCTCCCACGAGTCCATACATACCAAGAACATCAAAATCGGACCTCAAATCCCCAATTTAACTCTCCAATTCCAAGCCCTAATTCCCCCAATTTTAGCCTTTAAATCCCACTAATTTCATGTCTAATTAGTTATAAATTATCATAGAATCGAGTATTGAGTTCAAAAACCTTACCTCCAAGTGTTTCCCTTCGAATCCCTCTTAAATCCCTCTCAAAAAGCTTCAAAGCCGTTCAAAAATGGTGAGAAATGCCCAGATGCTCCCTTCTTCGCGAACGCGGTCAAAGCCTCGCGTTCGCGAAGCACAAAAATCACTGCTCAATCTTTTCCTCTTTCACGAACGCGAACTCCACCTCGCGAACGCGATGCCTTGCCTAGCTTGGCCTACGCGAACACGGTGCCTCAGGGCCTGATGCCCATGCCTACTTCACCCTTCTACGCAAACGCGAGCTCTGCCACGCGTTCGCGATGCACACTCTGCCTCAACCTTCGCGAACGCGGGACCAACATCGCGAACGCGAAGAGAAACACACCTGCCTCACTCAACATCCCTCCGCGAACGTGAGAGCCCTCTCGCGAACGCGAAGAACACTCGCTGCAACAAAAATACCAGAAAATCTGCTATCTTTCCAAAGTCCAAAGTGATCCGTTAACCATCTGAAACTCACCCGAGGCCCTCGGGACCTCAACCAAACATGCCAACACATCCCATAACATCATTCAAACTTGTTCCAACCTTCGGAACACTCAAAACAACATCAAAACACCAAATCACCCTCGGATTCAAGCCTAAGGATTCTAAAACTTCCGAATTCCGCAAACGATCAAAAAGTCTATCAAACCTCACCCGAATGACCTGAAATTTTGCACACACGTCACAAACAACACAACGGACCTACTCCAATTTCCGGAATTCCATTCCGACCCCGATATCAAAATTTCCACTGTTGACCGGAAACGCCAAACTTCCAATTTCGCCAATTCAAGCCTAAATCTACCACAGACCTCCAGAATACATTCCGATCATGATCCTAAGTCCCAAATCACCTAACGAAGCTATCCGAACCATCAGAATTCACATCCGAGACCTTCTACCCATAAGTCAACATCCGGTTGACTTTTACAACTTAAGCTTACTCAAAAGAGACTAAGTGTCTCATTCCTTTACAAAACCACTACGAACCCGAACCAACCAACCCGATAACAAATAATACAGCTGAACAAGACATAAAGAAGCAGAAATGGGGAAAACGGAGCGATAACTCATGAAACGACCGGTCGGGTCGTTACAAAGGATATTCTGTAGTTTTGGAAGACGAAAGTTGAATTCGAGGATAAACACATATTAGAAGCACATTGACCAGTATTATAAGTTTCGCATGTATGACGTTATTGTCAAAACTTCAATATACCATATATGTACTATTACATAAGCTATTCAGCAGATCTAAGTTTTCAAAACTTAGTCTATTATATATATGGTGACACTAACATACCTCATAAATAATGAACTTGACAACAAACATGTACAGTAGAAGGCCATTTGGTATTAAAATATTTAAGTATTCTTCTTGGTAGTTATTGTTGGTATCATCTTCTGCTGAGTCAAAAATAAAAAATATTTTATTTTTACCATAAAACTTCGCAATCAACCTTTTATTTAGTTGATCAGCACTAAGATAGCTCTTTAATTTCTATCATGTAATTTGCACAAATTGCGATTTAGTCTAATGATAAAAATATTTTTCTTATTAAATGCACTACTAATACCATTGGGGTTGATAACCAAGTGTTCTAGAAGAATCAAATCATCTTTTATTGGATGCTCTGCTTCGTTTCCTACACGAAGCGAGAAGTCATTAAATGTTGGATATGTTCTTACTTTCATATTTCTTGTCGTTTGAATATTTTTCATTTGAGGCCATACGTATAATTTTGGCAAGCTAGCTTTCATTGTTCTACTTTGGTCAATTTTGGAACTACTGATCATACTTGACATAAATCACCTCTCAAACTATTACTTTTCCACCAAACGGTTCATCGATATCCAATATATCTCTAAAACTCTGGGCGATTGTTTCGATCATTTGACGCTTAGCCAAAAACGCTTCATCCTATATTATCACTTTTGCTTTCCTTATAAATTTGGCACTATTGCTCTAATTTGATATATTAGTGACAGTTATTTCAGTTAGTTGGATTTACTCATATGATGAATTTTAAAAATAATTTAATTGGATTCTCTTGCTAAATAATTAATTGAAAGATTTGATTATTTGGTTTTAACATAAAATATAATTTATTTTCTTGTGATGTAGATTCTTATTATTAGTTCTCCCCGTGTTTGAATATTTAACCGTGATTATAATTTTACTCACCATAAATTTTATTTTCAAAGAGTAAAAAGATCGATGACATTCCACTTTTAGATCTTTATGTTTGCAAAATCATTAGTGATGTTGGCTCTTACCAACCTTTTTTTTCTCACACATTTATATTCTTAAAAAATTTCTTAGTTGTTCTTTAATAATTGGGTATATTTTTTTATATTGCACGAAAAAATTATTCATAATTTTTTTATTTGAGTAGGAAAGCAGTTCAAATATAATATAATAATATATTATCGTGGAAATTTTTTCTCAATTTCAACGCTTTATGCAGTCCGTTTAGCATTACTTTTTTTTGTATTGAATATTATATAGTGGTAATGTATTACCAATATGGAGGATTCTTATGAAATTGATTTTATTAAACCTTCCTGCATATTTTTAATAAGAATTCAATAGACAAGATTGTATTAATTTAAAATCTTAAATATTAAAAAAATTAACATAGAAGTTATTGTAGTCTAAAAAAATTATTACAGCTATATCCTTTCTCTATGAGTTCTTATGTTTAATATTTTAGGGCTATTTTGGTACACCAATATTATATTCGTGCTTTAATAATAATAATATAATATAATATAGGCTCTCTTGTTTCTGAATGGATTTGGACAATATAATATGCTTTCAAATTAAATTAGTAGTAGAAATTTTTTAAGAAGTATATCCTAAAAATAATAGGATTACAAGGCTAATATCTATGCCCCAAAATTATTATATTAATAGGATTCCTAAAAGTAATCATGTAGGATTCCTAACGTGGTGTATTATGTCCTAAAACTAATAGGATTACAAGGCTAATGTTTAGAATTCCGATTATGTCCTTTATTGTGAGTTATTGTGCTTAAAATTAAAAGGTTATTTTTGTAATCCAATATTTTATTCAAGCTTATATATATATATATATATATATATATATATATATATATATATATATATATATATATATATATATATTTTAATTTTAAAATTAATAACCTTTTAAAATTAAAAGGTTATTTTTGTAATCCAATATTTTATTCAAGCTTTTATATATATATACACACACACACATACATACATAAATATATTTGTATGAGTGAAAACTTGGGGCAAAATAAATCAAGGGATCTTTACCTATATATTGTCACGACCCAAAAACTGACCCGGTCGTGATGGCGCCTAACATAAAACTAGGCCAGCCGACATAAACCCCAAAACCAACCAGAAATTCATAATAAGTCATTTCAAGCCATTAAGTGCTAAAATCCCATAATATAAGTTAGAATAAGCAGTTCGGAAATATAACACAAGCCCGACATCGGGGTGCCACCAATCATGAGCAACTGCAACTCGTCCAGGAACAAGAAAAGACAACATAGTCCGAAAATAAAATGCTACGACAAACTGAATAAGATAGGAAGGAGAAGCACTGGGCTGCGAACGCCAAGCAGCTACCTATTCAACTCCAGAGACCTGCTGAAAGACTGATCAGTACTCACTATCACGCCCCGAGACTCCTGGATCTGCACACAAGGTGCAGGGAGTAATGTGAGCATGCCAACTCAGTAAGTAATAAAAGTAAAAGCAGCTGAGCAGTAAGAAACAGGTAATATCACGTCATAGCACCACAGCAAAACAGTATATGTGCAAAATCAATACAGTAAATCAACAAAACTCGTAAAAACGACTCGGTTCAGTAAAACCTTTTTAAAACATCTTTCAATAGTTCCAAACGAGTGATGAAAACAGTGAGAAAAAGGATAGAAACGTAAACAGCTCCTCGGGCAAAAATATGTACCACAACCGCCCCTCGGGCAAAATATCAACAGAACTAGCCCCTCGGGCTACCTCACAATCACTCGTAATCAACCCCTCGGGCATAACATGAAAGAACCGCCCCTCGGGCAAAACATGGATCAAGAACAGCCCCTCGGGCCACAATATGAATTAATCACAGCCCCTCGGGCAACAATACAAATCAACAACAGCCCCTCGGGCTACATCACATCACTCACACTAGGTACCCGCGCTCACTGGGGGTGTACAGACTCCGGAGGGGCTCCTACAGCCCAAGCGCTATAACAAGACATCTCGTGGCATAATCAATCAGGACCTCGGCCTCACATAACAACATGCAACCTTGTGGCATAAATCAATCAGGCCCTCGGCCTCACAATATCACGAATCAGTAACAACCTACTGCGGCGTGCAGCCCGATCCCATAATACCCTCACAACACAAGCCCTCGGCCTCACTCAGTCAGAACTCACTCAAGCCCCTCGGGCTAACAGTAAAACAGGTACTCGGCTCAAAATATCATTTATAAAATCGAAAGGAGTAAATAAAAACCGAGTTATGAAATCAATGAAAGCATAGCAAGACTGAGTGTAAATATTACCAAAAACAGTGAGAAAACAGTAGTAAAAAGGCCCTAAGGGTCCAAACAGTCGGCACAAGGCCCAAACACGGCATTCAGCCCCAAACATAGTAATACTTTCCAAAATATAATAATATCAAACAGTTTTCAATTAAATATGCGACTTAATAGTCGTACGGGATGGACCAAGTCACAATCCCCAACGGTGCACGACCCCACGCTCGACATCTAGCGTGTGCGTCACCTCAAAGTAGCACAACAATGTGAAATCCGGGGTTTCATACCCTCAGGACAACATTTACAATCATTACTTACCTCAATCCGGTCCAAACTCTAGCCCACGATGCCTTTGCCTCTCGACTCGGCCTCCGAACGCTCCAAATCTAACCAAAATCAGTATCATACCATTAATACGCGCTAAAGGAACAAAGCCCAAGCGAAAACAATCAAATTAACTCAAAAATCCCGAAATTGGCCAAACCCGACCCTCGGGCCCACATCTCGAAATTCGATAAAAATCACATCACAATAATCCACATCCTCCCACGAGTCCATACATATCAAGAACATCAAAATCGGATCTCAAATGGCCCCTCAAATCCTCAATGGAAACTCTCCAATACCAAGCCGTAATTCTCCAATTTTTACCCTTAATTTCCAATAATTTCAAGCCTAAGCAATAAAATAATGCCATAGAATCTAGTATTGAGTTCAAAAATCTTACCTCCAAGCGTTATCCCTTGAACCCCTCTTCAAATCCTCTCAAAAAGCTCCAAACTCGTCTCAAAAATGGAGGAAATAAACTGAAAATCGCGAAGATTACCTTTTATACTTTCTGCCCAGGCATCTCGCACCTACGGCTCTCTTTTCACATCTGCGGACCGCTTCTGCGGTCAAAATAACCGCACCTGCGGTTTTTCACTTATGGCCCAACTCCGCACCTGCGCCCAGGGTTTCAAACCTACGGGCTCGCAGGTGCGGTAAATCATCCGCTCCTGCGACTAAATCCGCTCCTGCGGCTGCCTCCACGCACCTGCGGTCCCCAATCCGCAGGTGCGGAAACAACAGAAGCAGCAAATTCTGCAACACAACTCCAAGTCCAAACTTACCGACAACCATCAAAAACCATTTCGAGGCCCTCGGGACCTCAACCAAACACGCCAACAAGTCATATACCACTATTCGAACTTGTACCAACCCTCGAAACACTCAAAATAACGCTGAAACATCAAATCACCCTCGGATTCAAGCCTAAGGATTTCGAATTTTTTGAATTCCGCAAACGATCAAAAAGTCTATCAAACCTCATCCGAATGACCTGAAATTTTGCACACACATCACATATGACACAACGCACCTACTCCAACTTCCATGCACATACCCGGGGGTGATCCCACGTCACCTTGCCCCATACAGGTCTGATAACGCAACATGACTGAAATTCCGCAATCCAACCAAGCCCATGAAACTTAGAACCAAATTTCCATTTCAAAAATTATCTACAAGATCAGAACCTCACATCTACACACCGTATAAATCTGAACACGATGTATATGTCCAAACAAGCTGTATCAAACCCTATCTTTAACCCAAGATGTAATCACATGACATGCTACATAACTCAAACATTCGTAGCGATAATTTCAAATCACAGCAGTTGCTCAAACAACCTGTTACCGGTAATAAGCGCCTTATCAAGCAAAGCCTCATTCCAACACTTTCATATATTGCCAAATGATGAAAGAAACACGCAAAAAGTCATAACCATTCCTCAGATCAACCATTCATGGAGCTCCCTCTCCTTTGGCAAGGGCCATAGTAAATTTCTAAGCCGAATCCTGACGTTATCCTTCCAACATGCTGAAATCGAATCTGATAGTATTCATTCTAGATCTTGGTGACCTCATCTCATCCAACACGACTACTCTAGTGATATGACACATCGATACAATCTAGATCACAACCCGTGTGACCCGTGCACCAATAAGCAACAGTCCAAATGTACTCAAATCATGGAAAAATGACTCAAATGAGAGAGTTGTACCGCAAGCTCACCAGTACCACCACCACACAATGCTGAGAACTCATCACACATCGTAGAACCAGAACACACGAATCTAACCCGAAGGATCATACCTCCACATAACCTCGCTGCAACGCGCGACCCTATCCGAACACAGGTCCACATGAAACACCTCAAGTCACTATGCTCAAAATCAACAACCACACGTGATTTGATGTCTAGTACCAAAAGCAAATCATTATAACCACGGCAAAACAAATGACCTAACACCATACAACCCGAAAGGACACAACCGATACGCCATCCACCGAGAAATACTCAATACTCTTCCCGCTCGAATTCCACTCTAAGACCCCAATAGAACAGCACCATATGTGCCTATAACCAACAAATCATAACGCCTCGCAATACTAAAAGGTAACTCATAGATCACTCCAGAACACTAATAAACTCAATAACAATCGAATCAACACATCCCTCAACAATAACAACTCGGAGTCAACAAAGCCGACACGATGCAGGACACACATCCATATTGGCCTACCAATGAATCCCCTTATCAAGGAGTTCCTGAAGCTGCTCCTCCAACTCCCTTTAACTCCTCCGGTTCCATACGATATGGTGCCCGGCACCAAATCAATACCGAAATCAACAACCCTGTCCGGCGGTATGCCCGGCCGTAGGAACCACATCCGAAAAATCCCTCACAAAGGCCAAATAAGAAGATAACTTTTCCCAACCATCCGCCGGGTCTTCAAAAATGAAATCACCCTACTGGGAACATGATCCGTCGAATCTCGCCACTCAATCTGTGGCATCCCCGGCTTAGCCAACCTTGCTGACTTAGCGCAACAGTCCAGAATAACACGACACGGAGACAACCAGTCCATACCCAATATCACCTCAAAATCTAACATACTAAGCATCAAAGGATCCACTTGGGTCTCCAAACCCCCGATAGTCACCACACAAGGCCGATACACGTGACCCACCACCACAACATAACCTATTTACGAGAACTCCCAATCTCCAAATCCATATAGCACACGAATCACCGCATCCGGTCCCAATTCCACCGTCCGAATATATAACTCACCTCTAATACCCAATCATTCCACGAGGGATACTCCTAAAATTCTTCTGTGCCACCAAGAAAACTTGAATATCAGCAGTCAATCAAACAAAAGAGTGTCGCAATACCAATGATGTATCATTAACTCAATCACATTGCCCTTCCTGAAATGTATTCCCTCTTCAAGCCACACCTGTCACGACCCAAAACCCACTATGGGTCGTGATGGCGCCGGAAATCATTGTCAGGCAAGCCAACACTAATTAATTAATAACTTCTTGTTTTAGATATCTCTGAATTTACTTCTTTTATATAGTTAAACAATAAAGAATAAGTTCCACTGAATAAATAATAATATCTTTAACAATTTCAAATACTGAATAATCCCATAGACATCCCAGAACCCGGTGTCACAAGTGCATGAGCAATTACTAAGAGAATCGAATAAAGTACAATAACTGTCCGGAATACAAATTGGACAGAAGAAAATACAATACGCTGAAAGAGACTATACTGGCTGCGGGTCGCCTCGAGAAATGCAGCTCACCTAGTCTCAGTATCATCCATGCTGCTATGCCCAGTAGGCCGCTAGAAATACCTGTACCTGTGCAACAAAATGCACAGCAAGCGTAGCATGAGTACAAAAATAACGTGTTCTCAGTAAGTATCCCGCCTAATCTCGAAGAAGTAGAGACGAGAGGTCGACTTCGACACTTGCTAGTGGGCCAATAATGATAAATCGATAATGTAACAAATTGAGGATTTATACAAGTACGATTGTAATTCAATAAAGTGAAGCAAGTAAGCAATTCTTTCTTTTATAGGGAAAATCTCAAATCCCTTTTTCATCATTTATACGCTTATTCTCAAGTCAGGGAGTGACAATATCAACTTCAATGAATTTCAAGGCAAGCAATACAAGCATGCGCAACTCATGCCGAGGTCGTGCGGCCCGATCCAACAATATTTAAAATGAGCACTGCTAGAGGGTCGGATGGTGCGAACCATAGATGCATCTATTACCCCGCTCGCGAATCATACATGCGACGCGATCAAATACAAATAAACAATCACCCTGCTCGCGAATCATACATGCGATGCAGGTACACATAGAAACACATATTCAAACAGTCAATCAAGACTTCATCTAGGAAACAATTATTCAAGGAGGCGTACATTTCTCTTTTGCAAGTCGAGAAAATGAAGTTTAACTCTTTTAGAAAATCATTTGCCACTTCGATATGATTTAAGCACATTAAACCATCAATAAAGTTACAATTATTACAAGTAAGCATGTTTTTGGGTCCTAGACTACCCGAACATAGGCATAATAGTAGCTACGCACGGACTCTCGTCACCTCGCGCGTATGTAGCCCCCACAAATAGCAGCACATATGTTCAATCAATTCACCTATAGGGACAATTCCCTCTTACAAGGTTAGAAAGGAGACTCACCTCGCTCCGAAGTTCCATAACCGGCCTTCCACGCCTTTCCGAAGACTCAAATTGATGCACAACGCTCCAAAACTAGCCAATAATTATGCAAATCCATTAATACATTTTCAATTACTCATAATAATCCAATTTATAATAATTCCTAACCCCGATCGAAAAGTTGACAAAAATGCCCTCGGGCCCACGTGCCCGGATTCCGAAATTTTTCGAAGATAAAGTTTACCCATAACCTCACGAACTCAAATATATAATTTGCTCTTAATTTCATGCCCAAAATCGTGGTAAAAAATTCAAGAAAATCAAATTTCTAGGTCTTCCTCGAAACCCCAAATTTCCACTAATTTCCATGTTAAAATCCATACATAATTAATGTATTTAACTCCTAATAAGTGGGGATAACTTACCTTTGCCATTGAATGATGAAACCCCCTCTTGAAATCCACCAAGAATCGCCCAAGCCAAGAGAAAAATGAAAGAAATGGCCAAATCCCGTTTTAAAACACTTCACTGCCCAGGCGACCCTTCTATGCGATCGCATTCCTCCGACCGCGATCGCATAAGCCAAATCCCAGCGGCCTCCAAAACGCACTATGCGATCGCACACTCCACCACGCGATCGCATAAGCCAAAAATCCAGCAGCCCTAAAATGCGTTATGCGATCGCACTTCTCTCCATGCGTTCGCATAAGCCAAAACAGCAGCCTCCAAATTATGCACTATGCGATCGCACTACTCTCCATGCGATCGCATAGAGTAAAAATCTGTTGCACTAACACCAGAAAACCAGCAATCACCCACAAGGCTAAAAATGCCCGTGAGCATTCGAAACACACCCGAGGCTCCCGGGACCTCAACCAAACCTACCAACCAGTCCTAATACCTCATTAAATCTTAGTCGATCCTTGAAATCACATCCAATAACATCGAAATCACGAATCGCAACTCGATTCAAGCTTAATGAACTTAGAAATTCCAAACTTCTATATTCGATGCCGAAACCTATCAAATCACGTCCGATTGACCTCAAATTTTGCAGACAAGTCACATTCAACATTATGGACCTACCACAACTTCCAGAATCGGAATCCAACCCCGATATCAAAAAGTCCACTTACGGTCAAACTTCTCAAAAACCTTCAAATTTCTATCTTTAGCCAAATGACTCCAAAACGACCTACAGACCTCCAAATTCACTTCCGATCACGCTCCCAATACCAGAATCACCATGCGAAGCTATTCCTAAACTCGGAATCCCAAACGGACATTGATAACACTGAAATGTACTTCAACCCAAACTTATGAAATTCCTCCAAGATGCTAACTTCCACAATAGGTGCCGAAACGTTCGCGGGTCTTCCAAAACCCGATCCGAACATATGCCCAAGTCCGAAATCATCATACGAACCCGCTGGAACCTTCGAATCCCGATTCCGAGGTCGTTTACTCAAAAATCCAATCTTAGTCGATTCTTCCAACTTAAAGCTTCCGAAATGAGAATTCTCTTTCCAAATCAACTCCGAACTTCCCGGAATTCAGTTCCGACCATGCGTACAAGTCATAATACCTGAAATGAAGCTGCCCATAGCCTCATACTACTGAACGACGCGCTAGAGCTCAAAACGACCGGTCGTGTCGTTACAACACCAATTAGCAATATCATTTGCCTAATCATCTAAAACTGCTCGTGCTGCCTGAGAATTTATGACTTTCCTTTCAAAACTGAACTGTGACCTTATACATGCCATCTCAACCCTACACAACATACCGCATATACCATGCCATCCTATGTCAAATATGAAAACTTCGTAATCCATTCCGGTTCATAAGCAACTACATACTCAACTAGCCAAGAACTTTCCATTTGATCCCATCTAGAAGAAAATCACTATACATCACATGCTCCTCACGCCAGTCGAAAGTATACATCCCTAACAGTGGTAGAAATCGTCAAGAACTCTACGAATCCCCTCTGCACAAAACCGAGCCATCAGGACTGACTCCTTCTAACTCAACCAAGCTATGCAAGCCATCAAAACCTAAGAGCATTACCACAAAACTCCTGTAGAAACCCACCGCTTCATAAGCACCCAAGAACCGATCATATCCATTACCACGCCGATCCAACCTACTACCAAGCTGTCCAAATTCTCTGAGTTCCTTCCAAATTACCTTCAAATTGATACATTTCCTTGCTAGTGCACCACTATCCTTAACTAAAACTTGCCCCGTGAACTTTAGCATAAGACCACACCGTCCTAAAGCTCATAAACCGTTGTATTCTTCTGAAGCACCCCCCAAAAGTACCACAGCCGAGATACCCGCTCTGAAGAGGTCTTCTGCAAATCTAAAGCCATTACCTCCACCTTTCTGATACTGGTATGTAGAATCCATAATGATACAGAAATGCCACAAGTCTTGACACCCCAATGAAAACCTCAGTTTCTAGCCAAATACACATCCTGAAGATCTCCAATTATTACATGTAAATCTTGAATCCTTTAAAACCATTCTCGGGAGTCATCCATTCTACTCAGGTTTCCATTAAACTGATCAAACGAACCGAACGACCTGTGCTCCATCAACACTCCAACACCCCGGAATGTAACCCCACCTTAATGCTACCAAATAATTTCCTGCTCCATGCACATTTTATCCTTTACCAATAACAACTCAAGTCATTCCATGATTCTTATACACCCATAAAGTATAACACAACTCCTATCCAAAATTTCCTTTACTCGAGTCATCCTCGATCTCGACCTCTGTAAGCCATAACTGATTCACCAGCATGCCTCGAACTGGAACCAACTTAGCACATAACCGTGCAATCAACCGATCAATAGCAGACTCCCCCACTTAGCATCAAATCCATAGATCAAAACACACAAAGACTCACAATGCCCACACTCTCTATCACTGCCATAATACATAGTGAGATTCAAATAAATCCTTCATAAGCTCATGCAACACAACCATCTAGTATTTCAATTCATTTGAAATTTCGCATTCACCCTCGTAACAGTCAAGCCCACTCTTTTAAGCGATCCAAATTCAAATGGAAACACATATATTTCACTGGTACAAGAGGTCTTCCAACAAACAACAAAAGGATCACACAAACTTCAGAACACTCCGCAGGGGATAACCCACCTGCTTCGCCTCAAACTAACATCTCTTCATACCCTTCCACCGTCATAGACATCACGCAATCACTAAATCTTCCTGAGTCTGAACTCATATCGTAACATGAAATCAACTCCACTCACCCAACTAGACAACATGAAAAGATCCTTCACACACACCTAACTCGGGGCTATACATCCAATCAAGATGGAAATCGAGCACCAAATAGTTCTTTCTACCCTCAAGCAGACCCTTCTCGTCACATTCAAATCATGTGAACATATCTAGCAGTCACATCATACTCATCACATAGCCATTCAGTCATCACTTCCACTAATAGGGGCACTACCGAACATATAAATCCAGAAGCACGTGCTCACACAATCAACACCTCAGTGCTCAAGCTACAAGCAGAGCCCGGCCTCAAGTCCTCCAGATTGGCCTAACATCAACACACAAAAATCACCTCTCGCCCATCAATCAGGGAATCACGAGCCGTCGATGCACAGCTGATACCGAGCGCTCATGCGCATACGAATGTGTGGAAGGAATTCAAAAATTACATTTCAAGTTGAATCAAGGACGCACGATAAGAATTCAAGAATATGGGATTTCCTAAAGGTTCTGCAGCCTCTCGAAGATAAGTACAGACGCCTCCGTACCGATCCACGAGACTCTACTAAACCTGCTCATGACTCGTAAGACCTGTGTAACCTAGGCTCTGATACCAACTTGTCATGACACAAAAACTGACCCGGTCGTGATGGCGCCTAACATGAAACTAGGCCAGCCGACACAAACCCCAGACCAACCAGAAATTCATAATAAGTCATTTTAAGCCATTAAGTGCTAGAATCCCATAATATCAGTTAGAATAAGCAGTGTGCAAATATAACACAAGCCCTACATCGGGGTGTCACCAGTCATGAGCAACTACAACTCGTCTAGGAACAAGAAACGACAACATAGTTCGAAAATAAAATACTACGAAAAACTGAATAAGATAGGAAGGAGAAGCACTGGGCTACGAATGCCAAGCAGCTACCTAGTCAACTCCAAAGACCTGCTTAAAGATTGATCAGCACTCACTATCGAGCCCCAAGACTCCTGGATCTGCACACAAGGTGCAGGGAGTAATGTGAGTATGCCAACTCAGTAAGTAATAAAAGTAAAAGCAGCTGAGCAGTAAGAAACAGGTAATATCACGTCATAGCACCACAACAAAACAGTATATGTGCAGAATCAATACAGTGATCAACAAAGCTCGTAAAAATGACTCGGTTCAGTAAAACCTATTTAAAACATCTTTCAATAGTTTCAAACGAGTGATGAAAACAGTGAGAAAAAGGGTAGAAACGTAAACAACCCCTCGGGCAAAAACATGTACCACAACCGCCCCTAAGGAAAAATATCAACAGAACCAGCCCCTCTGGCTACCTCACAATCACTCGTATCAGCCCCTCGGGCATAACATGAATCAAGAACCGCCCCTCGAGCAAAGCATGGATCAAGAACGGCCCCTCGGGCCATAATATGAATCAATCACAGCCCCTCGGGCAACAATACAAATCAACAACAGCCCCTCGGGCTACATCACATCACTCACACTGGGTACCCGCGCTCACTGGGGGTGTACAGACTCCAGAGGGGCTCCTACAGCCCAAGCGCTATAACAAGTCATCTCGTGGCATAATCAATCAGGCCCTCGGCCTCACATAACAACATGCCACCTCGTGGCATAAATCAATCAGGCCCTCAGCCTCACAATATCACGAATCTGTAACAACCTACTGCAGCATGCAGCCCGATCCCATTATACCCTCACAACACAGGCCCTCGGCCTCACTCAATCAGAACTCACTCAAGCCCCTCGGGCTAACAGCAAAATAGGTACTCGGCTCAAAATATCATTTATAAAATCGAAAGGAGTAAATAAAAACCGAGTTATGAAATCAATGAAAGCATAGCATGACTGAGTGTAAATATTACCAAAAACAGTGAGGAAACAGTAGTAAAAAGCCCCTAAGGGTCCAAACAGTCGGCACAAGGCCCAAACACGGCATTCAGCCCCAAACATAGTAATACTTTCCAAAATATAATAATATCAAACAGTTTTCAATTAAATATGCGACTTAATAGTCGTACGGGATGGACCAAGTCACAATCCCCAACGGTGCACGACCCCACGCTCGACATCTAGCGTGTGCGTCACCTCAAAGTAGCATAACGATGTGAAATCCGGGGTTTCATACCCTCAAGACAACATTTACAATCATTACTTACCTCAATCCGGTCCAAACTCTAGCCCGCGATGCCTTTGCCTCTCGACACGGCCTCCGAACGCTCCAAATCTAACCAAAATCAGTATCATACCATTAATACGCGCTAAAGGAACAAAGCCCAAGCAAAAACAATTAAATTAACTCAAAAATCCCGAAATTGGCCAAACCCGACCCTCGGACCCACGTCTCGAAATTCGATAAAAACCACATTACAATAATCCACATCCTCCCATGAGTCCATACATATCAAGAACATCAAAATCGGACCTCAAATGGCCCCTCAAATCCTCAATGGAAACTCTCCAATACCAAGCTCTAATTCTCCAATTTTAACCCTTAGTTTCCAATATTTTCAAGCCTAATCAATAAAATAATGCCATAGAATCGAGTATTGAGTTCAAAAATCTTACCTCCAAGCGTTACCCCTTGAAACCCTCTTCAAATCCTCTCAAAAAGCTCCAAACTCGTCTCAAAAATGGAGGAAATAAATTGAAAATCGCGAAGATTACCTTTTATACTTTCTGCCCAGGCATCTCGCATCTGCGGCTCTCTTTTCGCATCTGCGAACCGCTTCTGCAGTCAAAATAACCGCACCTACGGTTTTTCACTTAAGGCCCAACTTCCGCACCTGCGCCCAGGGTTTCGCACCTGCGGGCTCGCAGGTGCGGTAAATCATCCGCTCCTGCGACTAAATCCGCTCCTGCGGCTGCCTCCACGCACCTGCAGTCCCTAATCCGCAGGTGAGGAAACAACAGAAGCAGCAAGTTCTGCAACACAACTCCAAGTCCAAACTTTCCGACAACCATCAAAAACCATTCTGAGGCTCTCGGGACCTCAACCAAACACGCCAACAAGTCATATACCACTATTCAAACCTGTAGCAATCCTCGAAACACTCAAAACAATGCCGAAACATCAAATCACCCTCGGATTCAAGCCTAAGGATTCTAAAACTTCCGATTTCCGCAAACGATCAAAAAGTCTATCAAACCTCATCCGAATGACCTAAAATTTTGAACACATGTCACAAATGACACAACGGACCTACTCCAACTTCCGGAATTCCATTCTGACCCCGATATCAAGATTACCACTACCAACCGGAAAATGCCAAATTCAAATTTTGCCAATTCAAGCCTAAATCTACCACAGACCTCCAAAATACATTCCGAACACGCTCCTAAGTCCAAAATCACCCGACGGAGCTAACCAAATCCTAAAAATCCAAATCCGAGATTGAAAACTAAAAAGTCAAGACTGAGTCAAACCTTTCAAATTTAAAGCTTCAAGCTGAGAATCATCCTTCCATATCTATTCCGATTAACCTGAAAACCAAAACCGACGATTTACATAAGTCGTAATACATCATACGGGGCTAGCCATGCTCGACAACTGGCGAGTGAAGTGCAAATGCTCAAAACGACCGGTCGGGTCATTACATATATACTACATATAAAACTTATTTATCCACCCTAATCAAGTTTTAACTTAATTATGTACAAATTAGTTTTAAATGAGTCTCCCTTGATTGTAGCCCATAAATTTAGTAAATCCCAAATCATATTACTTTTCCTCTCTCTCTCTCTCTCTCTCTCTCTCTCTCTTTCTCTCTCTCATCTCTCTCTCTCCCCCCCCCCCCCTCTCTCTCCCCTTCTCTTTGAAATTAACCCTCTTTCTATACCGATTCTACAAGGTTTTTTCTTCTAAAGCACATAATTTTCTCTGAAAAACGGCGAAGAAAAGGTTATCGATCTGAATTCTGCCATGGTTGGAGTTTCGATCTTTTCTGGGCTTTCCTTTTTCTTGTTCGCGTTCAGATGGCGGGCTAGCAGTAGATTGATATTAGTTATTTGGGTCGATTGTTCGAATTGAAATTATCACTCAATAGATTTTGAAGGTGTTTGACTCTAAATCATCGACAGCCATTAAAAAAGCTTCGAATTTGAATTTGAATTCGGATTTTTCATAAAATATTATTTGTTTGGATTGGGTGTTTGATCACGCCCAACTCTAGTCCTAAAAAGGATAAGTGGTCGCTGCAAATATAATCCGATCTAAAAGTCTGGAGTCGAATCCCACAGAGAACTAAGGCTTAGCTATATTTGTTTAATATCACTAAGAAGACAAGTTTGAACAATTTTCTAAATTATAAAGATTGAGATTTATATTTCTAACTAATTAACTAGTAAATACTAGAAGGTAAAATTATCAACTAACGAGACAAAGGGTTGGACACTAAATTAAGGACGTCTATAGTTATGATTTCCCCAATTGTCGGAATCCTTCCAGCTATGTTCCCTACAATTTCGCCGATGTATTCTCTACTGATCGTGAGCACTTTAGGTGTCGTAATTCTCTCTCGAGCAACTACAATAACTTACTAGACATATTCTCTCTAACTACGCTAGTTGGCTTCATCTAACCGCTCACTATGACCACATCAAGGCTTTGTTATTTCTAGACCTACCTTAAAACCCACTGTATTGATTTCTCACATACGTTAGGAGTGACGTTGTTCAACAACCACCTAAATATGTATCCTTTCTCAAGGAACACATAATAAATAGGCACAGTCAATCGATGGCCATTCAATCAACTGAAATAAACACGTAGTTGAACAAATAGATATATTCAAAGGCTAAATTATATTAAAACATAACAAGAATTCATCCTACAAAAGGTTCTATAAAAACTCTAGATAACAAATTAGTTATTCATAATAGTATGCATAACTACAATACTAGAATTCTTAGCCAATAATGGAAATAGGAAGAAGGAAGTGAAAAACTGGTGGAAGAATTCTTCCCCTTGCTCCCAGTGTGTTCTTGTCTTCTTAGGTCGAATCCCGGTCTCCTTAGCCTCCTTAGGTCTAAAATATGTCAAAAGTCCTCAAAATACCGTTTTTCCATGTATATATACCAAGTAGGATCGGGCCCAAATAATTACACCTTCTCCTACGCGAAAAAGGACACCTTTTCCGGACAGGACGTGCGCGGCCGCGGATCAACCGCACATTTTGACCAGTGTTCTGCCTGACATGCGCGACTGCGCACTTGCCTCGCACTTTTCACCCGGTTCTGTTGGGAATTTGAAAAAACGTAAAGCTTGAACGTTGTAGCCCTTTGAATTAGCTTTCGAACCATATATTGTGAAGCCCAAATGAAGTTATGAGAAAAAAATTATGTACATTTTACTAGACAGTGCACAATATACCTACTCGATTCTTCGTTCGTTCTTAACTATCATCCATTGATCCCATAACATAATCCCGGCTTATTCCTTGGGCTTTTACTCAGACTTCAAAGCTTCAAATCACTTAATTTCATTCTATAATATCTACATAGCTCAGAATCGCTCCTACAAAGCATAAAACACATAAATAGTGCAAAACACTAGCGATTAAAGCTCAAACTCAATTAAAGTGCAGTAAATTGGAATGTAATAATCGACTAAAATACGTAATTATAGCCTATCATAAACACCCCACACTTAAACCATTGCTCATCCTCGAGCAATCAAACTACACTTTATATAGACACGGCCTTTTTAAACAATTCTCCTAACTCATCACACCAAGAATATTTAAAATAGACTAAGCACAAAAGCGTAACATCTTCACCTCAAGATTTGGCTTACAAGTACCACGCATTATTCACAACTCACCCACTTACTCTAACATAGAGGTCAATAATTACCGTTCCTTCATGAATCACGTGCCCTCGCACAACAAAAGAGAGTAGTTCTACACAATAAAATTTAAGAACATTTAGGAACTCAAGATAGAAAGAATTCACTCACTCTCAGAAATAACATTCATATGCGACAAAAAATGCACCATAGGCTTGCCCGTAGTGTACTACTCTACTAATCGAGCTCATTCAGTCTCGGATCAAGTAGGACTTTATTTGTCGTAATGTAGGCTGCGGGACGGGTATGATATATTTAGATATAAGAGTGACTACACCTCCCTAAGCACTTTAATACATACACTTTAACATTTAAAACCCCACACTTATGTCAAACCATAACTCCACCTTCACATCACTATATATTAACTCCATTCTTCTTTAAGCACACTTACATCACGAGCCACCACTTATCAAGGAATATTTTTCACAACAATCCAACTATTTTTTTCTTTTTTTTTTCAATTCAAGTGGCTCTTACTTTTTCAAAACAGTGCATCTTTCTCCTTGTTTCATTAGTTCCACTCAAAAGCCAAACCAACCACCCCACACTTTAACTTTTACAAAGTTCATAACAATTCAAGTGCTCATGAGAGGTTAGAAGGTTCAAATAGATGGTTAATTCAAACAAAAGGGTAAGGCTTGTAATGTGGTTGCCAAAGAAATAGGATTACAGACTCAAAGGGTTTAACTATGATACATAACAATTAGGCGGGTAAATTATACATATTTGGCTCAACAAAGAAACGCCTATATCACTTCCAAGACTGAACAAAACTACTATTTCGCTTTGCAAACACACGAGGCAAGTTCTAGGCATCAAATGCACTGCACAGAATAACACCCAAATCTCACACACACATGGCACATAACTCACTCAAGATTGGATTCATCAAGACACTCTAGTCAAAGCAGTTAAGCAAAGTTAAGATCATACAATTTAAAATACTTATACAAGAGTCAAAAACTGAGTCTAAGCATCACAACCAAAGTACTCACTATTCTCAAGGCATAACAAAGTCAAGAGATATTGCTTCAATTCAAAACACAACACAATGGCTCCTATTCCTAAAAAAAATAAAACTAACTACACCCGGTTCAAACAAAACCCTTGGAAAAGTACCGCTGCACAAAGAAAAACCAGGGGAGGTTGCTACACTGCCTATAAAGAAAATCTTTTTGTCCTTTTTTTTTAGACTTAAATCCCTCAAGAAAATTGTCTAATAGATCCATCGTCGAGAAAAGTCCAAACTTTTTTTTTAATTATTCAATTAAACTAACAAAGCTAAAGTAGCATAGAAAGTCACCTAGACAATCTCCTCACCCCACACTTGATATTGTGCATTGTCCCCAATGCACACCATAACTATAAGAGGGTAAAAGAAACTCCCTGGTAGGACAAAGGCCGAAGCACTAGCAGCTCATGGGGTACTCAGACTTCTCCCGAGCTTGGTCCTTTATGCGGGTACCTCACACTTAGTTCCAACCATCTAGTTTGTTGTTGCATCCTTCCAATAGCTTTGCTTTCCATGCTCCTAAAAAATCAAAAATTGACACTACAAAAATAATACAATTAAAAAAACAAAAAATAAAAGAAAGCAGTAAAGCTGGGTTGCCTCCCAACAAGCGCTTGATTTATCGCTGACATGAATCACTTTTTGTCTCCACCTCGAGCTTATGAATTAAATCCCAAGTTTTGCTTCAAGCTTATGATTATTCTCCTGGGGCGGTACAAATTCTCGCGAGACAAAAATTAAATAAAATCTCATACACTTTTTGTCTCCACCGAGGAGTATCACCTTGCCTAGACGGCCTTGAAAATTTCAAAATATAAAGCTCATCTACCTCTTCCCTAGACTCCTTTTTATGCTCGTAAAGATCCATTCCCATTTAAGCGTCCGAACATAATGTAGAGAAGTGTTTGGAATGAGGTCCAACGCGCTCCAGTACATAAACTTCAAGATTTTCGACCTCCTCAACACCAAAAACACTAGAGTCAACTACATGTATATCCTCAACGTCCCTAGTTGACTCTAGTATTACTTTTTTAACATCGACATCCTCAATTTCTAGGTTGTTAGATTGTTGGTGTTCTACTCTGACCTCCTCCATTATAACCTCAATTTCGGTATCTAATTCACACTCTTCTTGGCTACTATTCGCAATATTGGCTTGTTGAGCATTAAATGCTTCAGCTAGTTGGCTCACTTGTTCCTCCAGGTTGCAAATAGTAGCATCTTGCCTTTGTATGTGCAGTTGTTTCTCATTATCTTGTTCCACAAGGCACCTTAGCATATCCTTGATCTCTTTCAGGTCATCATCCCTGGGTTCTTTGTTCCTATTAACTTCACAAGAAAAAGAACCATCAAAGTAAGGGGTTGAGGAAAGATAAGAAATATAAGCACAACCATGAAAGTGGCCATCTTGACCACCACACATATCACATATATTCCACACATAAGATTGAGTTGGTGCACACAACTCACTCTCGGGAATATTTTGACTATTTTGTCCCAGGTGGTTTCCGCCACAATTCACACAAGGAAGATCAACAGTAGAATTACCAACATCAAAACTCCCATAATTCCAGTGTTTCTCAAATTAACAAGTAAAACAAAAATAAAAAATCAACCACAACAAAACAAAAATAAAAGATCAAACTTGCAACCTAGCAATATGTACACCTACAGCTACACCGTTAGTTCCCCGGCAACGGTACCAAAATTTGATCACGGCCAACTCTAATCCTAAAATGGATAAGCGATCGCTGCAAATATAATCCAGTCTAAAATTCCGGAGTTGAATCCCACAGAGAACTAAGGCTTAGCTATATCTGTGTAATATCACTAAGAAGACAAGTTTGAACAATTTTCTAAATTATAAAGATTGAGATTTATATTTCTAACTAATTAACTAGTAAATACTAGAAAGCGATAAAATTATCAACTAACGAGACAAAGGGTTGGAGACTAGATTAAGGAGGTCTAGAGTTATGATTTCCCCAATTGTCGGAATCCTTCCAGCTATGTTCCCTACAATTTCGCCGATGTATTCTCTATTGCTCGTAAGCACTTTAGGTTCCGTAATTCTCTCTCGAGCAACTATAATAATTTTCTAGACATATTCTCTCGAACTACACTAGTTGGCTTCATCTAACCGCTCTAAACCTATCTTTAAACCCACTGTATTGATTTCTCACATACATTAGGAGTGACGTTGTTCAATAACCACCTAAATATGTATCATTTCTCAAGCAAAACATAATAAATAGGCACAGTTAATCGATGGATTCAATCAACTAAAATAAACACGTAGTTGAACAAATAGATATATTCAAATGCTAAATTATATTAAAACATAACAAGAATTCATCCTACAAAAGGTTCTATCAGAACTCTAGATAACAAATTAGCTATTCATAATAGTATGCATAACTACAATACTAGAATTCAAAACCAATAATGGAAATAGGAAGAAGGAAGTGAAAAACTCGTGGAAGAATTCTCCGCCTTGCTCCCAGTGTGTTCTTGCTTCCTTAGGTTGAATCCCCGGTCTCCTTAGTCTCCTTAGGTCTAAATTATGTCAAAAGTCCTCAAAATACCGTTTTTCCATGTATATATACCAAGTAGGGTCGGTCCCAAATAATTACACCTTCTCCTACGCGAAAAAGGACACTTTTCCCGGACAGGACGTGCGCGGCCGCGGATCAACCGCGGATTGACCGCGCATTTTGACCAGTGTTCTGCCTGACATGCGCGGCCAGTGGACGGCTGCGCACTTGCCGCGCTCTTTACACCCGGTTCTGTTTGGAATTTGAAAAAATGTAAAACGTGAACGTTGCAGTCCTTTGAATTAGCTTGCCAACCATATATTGTGGAGCCCAAATGAAGTTCTGAGAGAAAAGTTATGTGTATTTTATTAGACAGTGCGCAATATACCTAATCGATTCTTCGTTCGTTCTTAACTATCATCCGTTGATCCCTGAACACGATTCCGGCTTAATTCCTTGGGCTTTTACTCAGACTTCAAAGCTCCAAATCACTTGAATTCATTATATAATGTCTACATAGCTCGGAATCACTCCTACAAGGCATAAAACATACAACTAGTGCAAAACACTAGTGATTAAAGCTCAAACTCAATTAAAGTGCAGTAAATTTGAATGTAATAATCGACTAAAATACGTAACTATAGCCTATCATCAGTGTTATTGAAAGTGGTTGAGAATATTCTATGGAGTTTATCTCGATTTTTAGGATATTTGGGGAAGATTTGATTTGATTTTGGGTGGATTTTCAGATTGAAACTCGAAGAAGAAGAACACGCGACATACAATATACATATAAAATTGTATTAAAGTTGTATAATAGTTGTATAAAATTCTTATGAAAGCTGCATTTGGTTGTATTTTATTTGTATTTTTTTTTTTGAATATTGTATGAAAATTGGAAATTAGTTGTACATTGTATGAGTCGTTTTATGAAATTTGTATTTGAGTTATAATTACTATCTTTTTACATAAAGTTGTTGATATGTATCAAAATTATAAGAGAGAGTTTTGATTAGAATTTCAGAGAGGAAAAAGAACACACCATATACAAAATATATACAAATCATATACAAAATACATACAAAAGATATTGCATAAAACTTGTATGAAAATTGTATTTAAGTTGTATGATGTTGTAGTTGTGTTTAACTGGGTAAGAATGACGTATGAAAATTATGGATAAGTTGTGAATAAGTTGTATAATTTATAATTAGTTGTATGATTTATTTTTTATATGTATGTTGTTGTAAATATATCAAATTTTGTATTAAATTTGTATGAAATTTATTTTTAATTGTATGTTGTTGTACCATGCATTATTCTTTATTAAAATAGGTAATTATGGCAAAGAGAGAGAAGATTTGCGCTAATTATGGCTTAAAATAGGTAATACACAGGTAGAAGGAGTCTTATTTAGATGGAAGGACAATTTGGACTTCGTTCCTTTCAGTTGCGTCCTTTTCCAAGCAAAGAATTCCCTAATTTAAGGTACTAATAATAGATTGTATATCATTTGTAAGAGTAACTTGTTTAGGGCGGCTACTATAAAAAAGGCGAACAATTTTGATAAATAAGTTTCAAATATTATATAGAAAGGAAAAAAGGTACAACGCAACCATAGTTTAGATTCATTTATTCATCACTTGTGTACAGCGAACTATATATGACTCGCCCACTTTCTTCGCCAGTCAGCCTTCTATCTTTTTAAGTTACTTAGTACGGTAGCAGAGTTATGTATGGTGAAGGGAGTTTAACTGAATCCTCTCTGTGAACTGTACTGGATATAGGTAAAAACAAAAATTTTGTGGATATAGTACTTGCGTAATCACTTTTTAAAGAAAATCTTTTCTTGTAATGTTTTATAAATTTCCTTATTAGAAGTTGTTAGGGGTGAAGTACACAAATAGCCCTCAAGGTGGAAGATCTTGAATTTTTGTCTTCGCTTGTCCCGTGGGTAGAATTACAAGTTTAATAAGTATTGCCTCTCGTTTGTCCCATGGACAACACTTCTAGTTTTTTACCTTGAACCCATAGAGCAAACGAGGGTGAGACAACGAGACCGCCTGTCACGACCCAATTTCCCCTCCGTTGGATTTCGTGATGGCACCTAGTCTTAGGGACTAGGTAAGCCTAACATTTACTGAATATCAACCATAATAAAGAAAATTCAACAGTCTCACTATAGAAATCTTTATAGAGTTTACATCTTCCCAATACCGGCGGTACAAGTCACAAGCTCTACAGAGTTTCTCTACAACTTCTAAAGACAATTATATGGAAATAAGTACAACAGTGTGAATACAAAATAGGAAGGTGACTCCGAAGCCTGCGAATGCAGCAGCAGGGTTACCTTGAGTCTCCTCGGCAAGAATCCGCACAGCTACTAACGAACAATACCTAGATCTGCAAAAAAATATGCAGAAGTGTAGTATAAGCACACCACAGCGGTGCCCAGTAAGTATCAAGACTAACCTCGGTAGAGTAGTGACGAGGAACAGTCAAGACACCTACTGGTCTAATAAGCTGAACAAGTATAATGATAGAAACAATAGAACATGATATCTATATAAAGACTACGCGATGTGGCTAACAATACGGTAATTGCAATAAGGAAAGAAATCAACAAGTAACACCGGAACACCATAATAATAACACAGAAAAGTGAACGGAAATACAACCCAAATTCGAAATCACAAATACAGTAAAGACAAGTCATAACTTAGCAACTACGACAGTTTTCACATTAGATCTTAGCCAACAAACTTCAATTAATTAGTCAAATTCTTCAAGTGATGGAAATATTTTGAAATATACTTCCTCCAAATAAATATTTTCAAAAATAGTTCTTTCAAAATAAATACCTTTCGAATATCATCTTTTCGAATAAATATCTTTCGAAGATAAGTCACCCTGTGACACCTCATCTCATAATCATACAAAACGGGTCTCAATACCTGACCCTAACACTTGGCATCCTGTGCCCTCATCACACCTCATAATCATACTGACAATTCACGTGCCAAATAGAGCTATTCTCACATGAAAGGCGAATAAACAAGGGTGTGCATCTATACTCAAAAATATCAAGGAAACCTCTTATCCGATAAGGGTGCTTAGCCACGTGTATGCTTGTGCAAGTGTCCTAACATAGTTCATACCAGCTAGTAAACTTAAGGAAAAGAACGGACAGCACGTAAAATGTTTACACAGGGATAAGATCAATGAAAAGCACAGCTCAGAACACAATAATAATAACAGGGATCTCCCAGGATAACGTCCCGCAGTTCCAAACGTAAATATGCAGGGAGATACCGGAATACTATTCCGTAGTCCCAAAGTAAATATACAGAACAGGGGGATCAACCGGGATACCGTCCCGTAGTCCCAAACGTAAATGTGCAGGGGGATCTCCCGGAATACCGTTTCGTAGTCCCAAAGTAAATATGCAGAACAGGGGATCTACCGGGATACCGTCCCAAAGTAAATATGCAGAACATGGGGATCTACCAGGATACCGTCCCGTAGTTCCAAAGTAAATATGCAGCGCAACCAACAAAAATAACAGTTACAGCACGGTAGAATCTCGTACGTCACCACAACAAGTACAACAGCAAAAATGACAATAATACAAGGTACTGTGAGTAAATCAACTCAAGGACTTTAAATCACAAAGAAACGGTAGAACCAGTTCACGAGGAATAACCACAGTAAAGAATGCTAAGCATAAAGGGAACAGTTCAACAAGGAAAAAGACTAACATGTAGTAACGACCCCACAATATACAAGTCAACAATAAGGAAGCCAACACGAGTCAAATAGTTCCAAATAAAGGCGAGTCAACTAAGATATAGGTTATCTAAACTCCTTTTAAGGTTGAGCAATTGCGAAGGATATTCAACAATTCAAATAATGGTAAGCAGCAGAAGATAGTCATCACTCCAATTAAGACTAAACAATTATAGGATGAGACAATAACAATTTCAATTAAAGATAAGCAGTTATGAAAAGATAGTATGACGATAGAATGGGCAAAATCTTCAGTTAAGTCAAATAAGAGTCAAATAGGCAATAAGAGTGAATACTAAAGAAATAAATTCTAATTTAAGCATATAGATGTGAAACTAGCAGATAGGAACTCAGCCATATCAAGAACAACTTCATACACAGTGAATATAAGGACCTAAGAATCCTAAGGGCCAACTTCCACAAATAAGTACAAGCACGCACTCGTCACCTCGCGTACACGGACTACAGTTAAGATAGAAGACTCAAATCCTAAGGGGAAGTCCCCCACACAAGGTTAGGCGAGATACTTACCTCAAAGACGACAAACCGATACTCTAAAATGCACTTCTCGGGTGAAAAGACCTCCGGACGGCTCAAATCTAACCAAATTAACTTCAAAGCGCAAATAAAACTCATAAGAAACTATTCCGGATCATAAAGTCTCAATCTTTAACAAAATCCAAAAATCGGTCCAAAAGTCGACCTTTGGGCCCGCACCTCGGAACCCGACAAATTTTACAAAAACCGAATACCCATTCTGATACGAGTTCAACCATACAAAATTTATCAAATTCCGATACCATTTGGTCCCCCCAAATCATGATTTTTCATTTTGAAAACTTTCTTCAAAAACCCACCATTTTCTCAACTCAAAACACAAATCAAATGATAGAAATGAAGATAAAATCATGGAATATATTAGATACTAGGTGAGGAACACATACCCAATCGATTTGTCTGAAAAACCTAGAAAGAAACTCTCAAAATCGAATTCCAAAACTCAAGATATGAAGAAAATGGCCAAACCCTCGATTTAAATAATTCTGCTAGGACTTCCGCATCTGCGGACAAGAAAGCGCATCTGTGGGACCGCATTTGCGAGAAAGGGTCCGCATCTGCGAACTCAGCTAACCAGGCCAGGGACCACATCTACAGATATACAGTCACATCACCAGCACCGCAGATACGAAAGGGAAATCGCAGGAGCGAGATTTCTCCGCAGGTACGATCGCTGGATCGCAGAAGCGGCCATCGCACCTGCGTGCCAGCCTCCGCAGAAGCGAGCAAGATCCCAGGTCTTCATGACCGCAAAAGCGGCCGGGCTCATGCAGAAGCGGAGCCGCACCTGCGCTCCAAGCTCGTAGGTGCGAAAACACCAGAAATCAGACATGCTCCAAAACCATGCAAAACATCCAAAACTCATCTGAAACACACCCGAGGCCCCCGGGACCCCATCTACACACACAAACAAGTTCTATAACCTAACACAGACTCGCTCGAGGTCTCAAAACATATCAAACAACGCCGAAAATGCAAATCGCGCTATGAATTGAACTATAAACTTCCAAATCTTCCAACCTGGAAAACTCGTGCCGAAACCAATCAAACCAACCAGGAATGACGCTAAATTTTGTAGACAAATTTCAAATGACAAGACGGAGCTGTTTCTCTCGGAATTGCATTCCAACCCGGATATCACGAAATTCAACTATGGGTCAAACTTCTCCATTTTCCAAACTTCAACTTTTCCAACTTTCGCCGAAATGTCTCAAATTACCCTACGGACCTCCAAATCCAAATTCGGACGCGCGCCTAAGTCCAAAATCACCATACGAAGCTGTTGAGATCATCCAAAACCCATTCTGGAGCTGTTTACTCAAAAGTCCAATTCCGATCAAATTCTCACCGCTTAAGCTTCCAAAACTAGAATCCTTCTTCTAATTCAATTCCTAATCCTCCGATAACTGAATTCAACCATACACGCAAGTCGATACACATAATATGAAGCTTCTCAAGACCTTATGTCGCTGATCGGAACTTAGATTCTCAAAACGACCGGCCGGGTCATTACACCGCCCCACCACAGAGAGCTAGGCCTGGGTGCAAGTCAACATATTAGAATATCAGACTGATTTGGCATTCCCGACTTGAAAAGGTTTAGTAGACTTCAAGCTGGGTCAGCTAGACCTAAGTAAGTAGGCAGGTGCACAGATAACCATTCTCAGGGATGCTATTCAGAGATTAGCCACTACTTATTTTGTCCTGGAATGTTAAACAACTTCAGAACAATTCGGGGTCGTTTGGTAGTGTATAAGAATAGTGCAGAATAAGGTGTATTAGGTTTGCATGGGTTAGTTAATGCAAGCATTAGTTATGCAGATATTATTTCTTATCTACTATTTGGTGTGGTGTATTAAAATTATATTGCATTGCATAACTTTTAAGAAAAATAGTTGTTTACAAAAATGCCCTCCATATTCTCTAGCTTTATGGGACTTTAAGGATAATTTTGTCTTTAACCATATTAATGCATGCATTAATAGCCTTGGTATTACTAATGTCATAGTATTCTGTGCATTACTTATACATAGGATAATACCAAGTATGATGTTAGTTATACACAGGTTGAAAAAATGTACCAAATAAGGTATTAGTAATGCATAGAGCTAATACTTGCATTATTTTTCTAATACCTCATACCAAACGACCCCTTCAGGATACTTATGCCCCAAAGAATTAAACTGAAAAACTGAAATTCAGGACACACTAGCTATTTCCTAAATAGCAAACCTTTAGAGTGACTACTTGGTGTCATTTCAACAAAAAAAAAAAGGGATTTTTACCTTCCTATACACTATTTGAAACTTATTTACTAAAATTATTCTAATTTTGTATATTACCCGCTCTAAACAAGGATTACTTACAAACTATATACATTCCACCTTAAAAGGCTCACAATCCATTATTAGTGCCTTCAGTCAAGGAATTTAGTTATGCCCTTTTCCTTTTTTCTCTCATCTCTCCCCTCTTCTCTCCAGAATATTGGGACCAAAGATACTCCCAATTTTGCACAAAACAAATCAAGTAATTGCAGTAATTTCTTCCACCTTAGGACAATGTTCAGCTATTAAAGAAATACAGTCGACGATCTAAGTCTTGAGATTCGGAAGTGGTACACTATTTTGGTGACAGCAAGATATGCAACCAACTAAAATCGGAAGTGGTATCCTATTTTTTTGTCTGTGATTCAGCAATCCCAAAGTTAGCGAGGAGAGACACAACAAGGTAGGTGGACAATATAAATCATATCCTAATCAATCTACGCCGGAAAATTACTTATAAGAGGAGCAATTCAAACTAATTAGTACACTAAAACACAATTGAACAACTACCAAATGTGCAGATTGATGCACATAATGTGCATCTTAGAGGTCTCAAGCATATAGTGGAGAAATCTTATTTCTCAATAGAATATAGTATACAAAGATATCAGTTTAGGAAAGTAAGCAAGTAGGTATTAGCTTACCACAGAAGAACATCCTCTAAGCATTCTTAGTAATGTCGTTCGAGGCTTATCTTTAGGAGAATTTCTACTGAATCTAAACTTCATTGTATATTTATATTCAAACTAAACACATAAAATTTCTATCTCTAAGATAATATATGGTACATCAACATACAAATTAAAAACAAATTTCGTACAAATTTAATGCAAATTTGAATTTCTACAACAACATATATAGTAAAAATAAATTTCATACAACTAATTATATATTATACAACTTATTTATAATTTATCTAAAATTCTTATACATTATTTCTACCCAGTTAAATACAACAATAATATCATACAAGTTAAATAAAAGATTTATACAAATTTTATACAATATGTCTTTTGTATATATTTTGCCTGTGGTGTGTGTTTCTTCCTCTCTAAAATTCCAATCAAAACTTACTCTCTTAATACAATTTTGATACATATCAACAACTATGTAAAAAGATAGTATTGATAACTTAAATATAAATTTTATACAACGATTCATACATTATACACCTATTTTTCAACTTTCATACATTATTCAAATACTAGTGGGATTTCACTGGGTCGTTGTTGTTGTTGTTGTTGTTGTTGTTGTATACAATATTCAAATAAAAAAATGTATATAACTACAACAGAATAAAATTTACATACAATTATAATAAAACTTTACTACAATTTCGTAAGTATATTGTATGTCGTCATCTTCTTCTTCTTCTTCTTCGAGTTTTAATCTGAAATTCAGCCAAAATCAAGTCTAATCTTCACCAAAATACCCTCAAAATTGAGATATAAACTCCAAACAATATTTCCAATTGTTTGCAACAATACCCAATCCAAATAAAGAATGGTTTTTGAAAACTCAAATTCGATTTCAAAGCTTCAAAGCTTTTTAATGCCTGTCAATGGTGAAGAATCAAACACCTTCAAAATTTATTGATTGACAATTTCAATTTGAACATCAATTGTGAAACATGAAAGGAAATTGCTAAGTTAAAACGATTGAAATCCATTGATGAATTCCATTAAAACTCTATACAACAAGAAAGCATAAAAAAACAGAGAACATCAAATGAAGAAAAATTGGGGGAAAAAAAGAGAAGGAGAGTAGAGAGAGATAGAGAGAGAGAGAGAGAGAGAGAGAGAGAGAGAGAGAGAGAGAGAGAGAGAGAGAGAGAGAG